>NC_133326.1:63221051-63521051 GCF_042186555.1 Aquarana catesbeiana | reverse complement strand
AGGTAAAGCTCCGGGTCCGGACGGTTTGACTCTGCAGTACTACCAGACTCTGCTGCCGATTCTAGGCCCACGTATGTTGAAACTATTTAACAAGCTTACGGAAGGGGGCCACTTGCAGAGAGACACATTAAGCACGCACATATACCTTATACCTAAGGAAGGGAAAGATCCCTCGGCCTGTGGTAGCTACAGGCCCATATCTCTTCTAAATATAGATCTTAAACTCCTCACCAAAATCTTGGCAAATAGATTATCCCAACATATGACTAATCTGATACACTTAGACCAGGTGGGTTTTGTCCCTACGCGTGAAGCTAGGGACAACACCACAAAAGTCCTTAATTTGATCCACAGAGCTAATATATCTAAAGCGCCTTGTACCTTCCTCAGCACAGATGCTGAGAAAGCATTTGATCGGGTGAGCTGGGAATTTATGACAGCAGTCCTCAAGCATATTGGATTAGGTAACCACATGTTGCAATGGATCTCTAATGTTTACTCTTTACCTACGGCTAGGGTCAAGGCTAATGGAATCCTGTCTGCTCCTTTTAATATCTCTAATGGTACCAGACAAGGATGCCCGCTATCACCCCTTCTCTTTGCCCTGGTACTCGAACCCTTTCTAAACACGATACGCAGGAACCCAGATATCTCTGGGATTACCATAGGGCACAGACAATACAAGATTTCCGCATACGCGGATGATCTTTTATTTTCCTTAACCAACCCGATTATCTCCCTCCCAAATTTAATTAAAGAATTTCAGATATACGGGAACATGTCTAACCTAAAGATTAATTTTGACAAATCAGCAGCAATGGGAATCAATATGCCGATGGAACAACTTTCCTCTCTGAAGTCCAAATTCAATTTCAAGTGGTCGGACAGTCACTTCAAGTACCTGGGTACTAACATACCCAGGGATTTGAAACGCACATTTGAACTGAACTTCCCTCCAATCCTGAGCACAGTTAAAGAGTTACTCGCAGAGTGGGGCAAAGGTCTTCACTCATGGTTTGGGAGATGCAATCTAATCAAGATGTGCATTCTCCCAAAATTTCTATACCTATTTCAAGCCTTACCTATAAGAATCCCCGGTAACTATTTTAAACAAATACATTCCCTATTCATAAAATTTGTGTGGTCACACTCTAAGCCTAGACTAAAAAGATGCTATTTGACTCTACCGAAACACTATGGAGGTCTCGCCCTCCCTGACGCAAAACACTATTATCAAGCTGTGCACCTAGGGAGGATCATTGACTGGAACAGACACGACAAAACTAAATTATGGATCCAAGTAGAGAACCATCAGGTTAATATACCCTTGAAGGGAGCTATCTGATGTTACGATAAATTACCTAGGGACATGACTTCACACCCGACCATTGGTGCCACGCTATCAGTGGGATTAAATATACTTAAAAACACTTCATTGACCTCCAAACAATCCCCCTTATTCCCTATTTTGGGGAATCCAGCGTTCGAACCAGGGCTAGACTATTCAAACTATGAGACGCTCTGGGAGGCAGGTAAAGACTGTGCATCACATTATGTGGAAGACGACCACTGGACCTCAATTCAGTCTCTGACGAATAACGGGGGTTTTCAACTGTCATTTTGGAAAGTGATTCGGCTACACAATTTCCTTTACTCAATACCAGAACCGATGCGATATAAGCGCGATATGATGACGCTAGAAGAATACTGTAGAGGGGAGGGCACTCTGCCTCAGGTGCTCTCCAAGACATACTCACTACTCAACACACCGACTGAACAACCAGACTTGCTATTTTTACGAAAGTGGGAACAGGATCTAAAATGTAATTTTACAGCAGAACAAACACAAAACATACTTCAACTTACACTGAAATCATCCATCTGTACAAAAATTCAGGAGACAAATTACAAAATTCTGACTAGATGGTATTACACACCTCAATTATTACACACATTTTTCCCCGGCACTTCTGATAGATGCTGGAGGTGTGGTTCTGAGGAGGGGACGCTCCTACACATTTTTTGGACCTGTTCACTAGTACAGCAGTTTTGGGTAGCAGTAGAGACAATTGTTAAAAAATTCACAAATCACATAACGCAGAGAGATCCAGCCATTTTTCTGTTACATGCCACCTCAGCCCCAATTAAATCATATAAAAAGTCAGTGGTCAGACATCTGCTCAATGCAGCGAAGTCCTGTATTCCAGCATTGTGGAAACAGAGTACACCCCCTACGGTGGGAATGTGGCTACGTAGAGTTGAAGAAATCAAAAAGATGGAAGACCTAATACTGACTGCCCAACACAAACAAGACAAACATTCAAGAAACTGGTTATCCTGGAACATATATATTTTCTCAGATGAAGGACAAACCTTACTAAATTCTTGAGAACCCCTTGATTAGGTAGCGGCTGCGGGATGGGACCTTGGCCGGATCCATCGCGCTCGCGTCTATTTATAACCCTCCCCCCCCCTTTCTCACCCCTTCCACTCTGCCTTTACTTTTTATATATATATTTTTCTTTTTTCTGTGCAATAAGTGGTCAATTATTTCAGTAACAGACAACTTTCCATTCACACCAATTATGTTGGAATTATGTAAGAATAAGCAATTATTGGGAAGATGTCATTCCTGTTATATTGTAATACTGCATGGTGGTTGATATACCTATGGACTACAAAGACGGATTCACGAATTTAAAGAGGATAAATGATGTCATAGGCCAGTTACTATGCAGATAGAATGGAACACTTTAATGGAAAGGATATATGATGACTGTATCTGTCAGAATGCTATTAGAAAGACCACGGATGTATTATATCGATTATGATATGCTTTTTCTTTTTTCTTATTTGTTTTTGTTTTCTCTTTTCTTTGTCAAAAATTCAATAAAAATTATATTTGGAAAAAAAAAAGGTCTGGAGTTGATTTTAAGTGTGATATTTGCATTTAGAATCTATTGCTATGAACTTACATCATGCGTTCAAAGGAGCTGTCCATGCAAGTGAAAAGGGCCATTGTAAGGCTTCAGAAACTAAACAAATCCATCAGGGAGTTAGCAGCAACATTAGGAGTGGCCATCAACCCTTTGGTACAGAAAAGAAGAATGCACTGGTGAGCTCAGCAACCTAAAAAGGCCTGGACATTCATGGAAGACAACAGTCGTAGATGATCACAGGATCCTCTCTATGGTAAAGAAAAACACATTCACAACATCCAGGCAAGTGAAGGACACTCTCCAGGAGGTGGGCGTATCATTGTCAAAGTCTACAAGAAAATACTTCACGAGAGCAAATACAGAGGGTTCACCACAAGGCGCAAACCCTTCATAAACTTGAAGAATAGAAAAGCCAGATTAGACTTTGTCAAAAAACATCTAAAAAAAAAACAGGCCAGTTCTGGAAAAGTATTCCTTGGATGGATGAAATTGGGATTAATCTGTACCAGAATGATGGAAGAAAAAAGTGTGGAGAAGGCTTGGAACAGCTCATGATCCAAAGCCCACAATATCATCTGAAAAACATGGTGGAAGCAGTGTGATGGCATGGGCATGCATGGCTTCCCGTGGCACTGGGTCATTGGTGTTTATTGATGATGTGACAAAAGACAGAAGCAGCCGGATGAATTCTGCAGTGTTTAGAGATATACTGTCAGCCCAGATTCAACCAAATTCAGCAAAGTGGATTGGATGGCGCTTCACAATACAGACGGACAGTGATCCAAAACACACTGCAAAAGCAACCCGGGAGCTTTTGAAGGAAAAGAAGTGGAAGATTCTGCAATGGCTGAGTCAATCACCCGATCTTGACCCAATTGAGCATGCATTTCATTTGCTGAAGGCAAAACTAAAGACCGAAAGACCCACAAAGAACAACTGAAGACAGCTGCAGTTAGAGCCTGGCAAAGCATCAGAAAAAAGGAAACCCAGTCTTTGGTAATGTTCCAGACTTCAGGCAGTCATTGCCAGCAAAGGATTCTCAACAAAATATTATAAATTAACATTTTATTTATGAATTTATTCATTTGTCCAATTACATTTGAGACCCTAAAAATGGGGGGAAGGGGGACTTTGTATAAAATTGTTGCAGTTCCTAAAATTTGTACTTGATAGTTGATGTTCAACCCCTTGAATTAAAGCTGAAAGTCTGCACTTCAAAATCATTTGGATTGTTCCTTTTTAATTTTATTCTGGTGGCATACAGAGCCAAAAGTATGAACATTGTGCCCGTGTCCAAATATATTTATGTACAATACTTAATATACAGTATCTCACAAAAGTGAGTACATCCTTTACATTTTTGTAAATATTTTATTATATCTTTTCATGTGACAACACTGAAGAAATTACACATTGCTACAATGTAAATTAGTGAGTGTACAGCTTGTATAACAGTGTAAATTTGCTGTCCCTTCAAAATAACTCAACACACAGCCATTAATGTCTAAACCGCTGGCAACAAAAGTGAGTACACCCTTAAGTGAAAATGTCCAAGTTGGGCCCAAAGTGCCAATATTTTGTGTGGCCACCATTATTTTCCAGCACTGCCTTAACCCTCTTGGGCATGGAGTTCACCAGAGCTTCACAGGTTGCCACTTGAGTTCTCTTCGACTTCTCCATGACAACATCACTGAGCTGGTGGATGTTAGAGACATTGCACTCCGCTACCTTCCGTTTGAGGATGCCCCACAGATGCTCAATAGGGTTTAGGTCAGAGACATGCTTGGCCAGTCCATCACCTTTACCCTCAGCTTCTTTAGCAAGGCAGTGGTCGTCTTGGAGGTGTGTTTGTGGTCGTTATCATGTTGGAATACTGCCCTGCAGCTCAGTCTCCGAAGGGAAGTGATCATGCTCTGCTTCAGTATGTCACAGTACATGTTGGCATTCATGGTTCCCTCAATGAACTGTAGCTCCCCAGTGCTGGCAGCACTCATGCAGCCCCAGACCATGACACTCCCACCACCATGCTTTACTGTAGACAAGACACACTTGTCTTTATACTCCTCACCTGGTTGCTGCCGCATGCGCTTGACACCATCTGAACTAAATACGTTTAACTTGGTCTCATCAGACCACAGGACATGGTTCCAGTAATCCATGTCCTTAGTCTGCTTGTCTTCAGCAAACTGTTTGCAGGCTTTCTTGTGCATCATCTTTAGAAGAGGCTTCCTTCTGGGACAACAGCCATGCAGACCAGTTTGATGCAGTGTGCGGCGTATGGTCTGAGCACTGACAGGCTGAGCCCCCCACCCCTTCAACCTCTGCAACAATGCTGGCAGCACTCATACATCTATTTCCCAAAGACAACCGCTGGATATGATGCTGAGCACGTGCACTCAACTTCTTTGGTCGACCATGGCATGGCCTGTTCTGAGTGGAACCTGTGCTGTTAAACCACTGTATGGTCTTGGCCACCATGCTGCAGCTCAGTTTCAGGGTGTTGGCAATCTTCTTATAGCCTAGGCCATCTTTATGTAGAGCAACAATTCTTTTTTATCAGATCCTCAGAGAGTTCTTTGCCATGAGGTGCCATGTTGGACTTCCAGTGACCAGTATGAGTGAGTGAGAGTGATTACACCAAATTTAACAAACCTGCTCCCCATTCACACCTGAATGGGGAGCGAGTACGCATACAATATTTAAACACTTTGACTAGGCTGCTTTTTCAACAGGACCCACACCAGCTAACTTTCAACTAAAAAAATTCAACTTTAGGCTAGGCTTATACATGCAGCAATATTACCACGCCTTTGAAAAGTGATCCGCAATCATATTGCTTTTGAGAGGTGTTTGACAGGCGGTGAGGAAGTGATATGTCGCCTCTTCAGGCATCTGTTTTAATCACGTAAATGGTGCACCAACGCACATCATCTTGGCTTGGCCAATCCGAATGCCCAAAGATCAGAACCCAGAAGAATACCAGCCAGTGAAGGAGCTCAGGGATACCGTAGCGCTGGAGTTGAATATAGTTGCATTTTAATGCTTTACAACAAAACTTTGCAAGTAGTGACCAATTTTAAAAGAGAATTCCAGGTATTGATATGTTTACATACAGCAGGTTCATTGGTCCAGCATACCTGTGGAATCCCTCTAGAACAGGCATATGCAATTAGCGGACCTCCAGCTGTTGCAGAACTACAAGTCCCATGAGGCATAGCAAGGCTCTGACAGCCACAAGCATGACACCCAGAGGCAGAGGAATGATGGGACTTGTAGTTCTGCTACAGCTGGAGGTCCGCTAATTGCATATCCCTGCTCTAGAAGCTGGAAATCACTGTAGTAGGCACAGCTACTACAGTGATCTGTACTAGCTTTAAGGTTGAGAGGCAGGGCAGTGATGTCCACTTCGTGCAATCAGAAAATGCTTTTGTATTCATTGAGAAAATCCAAAGCATTCTCTGAATGGCACCCGATGCCAGCCTTCGACCTGTTCAAAAAGCAGCAGAGGAACTGCTCGGCACCTGACTCAGAAGCAAGTGGAGATGACTGTCAGATGTCTGTGATAGTGAGCCCTTGTAGATCACCAACAGGGGGTTCCACAGGGCATGTCGTCTAAATCCCAGCCCGTTTCTTCACCAAGGCCCCTGATGGTGGGAATGGACTTGCAGCAAACTAGGAACCAGGTCGCGGCCCCCAGGTACGCCCAGCTGAGAATGCGGAGATCACTCGTGTGTGCACAGTACAGTTGGCAGGAGACAGAAGGAAATCTAGGAAACCAGCTGAGGTTAGAGCGGGTGGCAGGCAAGCACAGATAGTATATGAAGCTGAGGTCGGTACACAGGAAGTCAGACACTGAATACACTTAATAGTAGGTAAACAGGACCTTAGAGAACTGGGAAGTTGCTCTACAAACAAAAAAGACCGACTATTTTTGAAAACAATAGTTTTTGTTTTCTGCTATAAAACATATCTACTAAAAAAATTTAAAAAATCTAATTTCTTGATACATTTAGGCCAATATGTATTCTTCTACATGTTTTTGGTAAAAAAAAATCCCGGTAAGCATATATTGATTGGTTTTCGCAAAAGTTATAGTGTCTACAAACTATGGGATATATACTGGCATTTTTATTTATGTATTTTTTTACTAGTAATGGCGGTAATCAGCGACTTATAGCAGCACTGCGATATTGCAGCAGACATTCGGACACTAACTGACACTTTTTGGGAACCAGTGACATTAATACAGTGATCAGTGCTAAAAATGTGCACTGATCACTACACTAATGATACTGGCTGGAAAGGGGATAAACATCCAGGGCAAATTAAAGGGTTAAATGTGTGCCTAGCCTGTGTTTTGGTGTACTATGAGAGGTGATTTTACTAGGGGAAGTAATCAATTTGATTCCCTGCTTTGTGGGGAAAGAAAATCTATTACTTCCCCGTGTACAGGACAGGGCTCTGCCTTGTTTACATAGGCAGGGCTCTGTCCTGTGTAAATTTATGACGATCGCGGGGTGCCGATGGTAATCTATTGGCCAACACCTGCTGATCGACATCTGCTTTGTTTAATCACAGCACGGCCGGGTCCCTGCCAATGCACATGCATGCCCCCTACCTGGAAGTGTCAGATCACATACCTAGTATCTGATCTGGCGCAGCCGAGCCTCCTTGCCATCGTATATGTATGTTATACGTTCGGCAAGCAGTTAATAAATATCAACGTGCATTTCATATATGCATACTGTATATTCCCTCTGTTGAGCACCGAATATAAAAACACTTAAAAATATGTAAGTGTTTTACATTTGTGAGTCTGCAGAGGAAATATATACGTTCATGAAAGTTATGATTTTGATACTTAATAATAAGGTATATATTTTTACCCTCAATCAATTTTAGTTTAAGTTTCTTGTCAGAGCAGTATTCTCTACCTCATCATGTGCATTTTAACCACGGGAAAAAAAAAAGAAAAAAGCTCCCATGGTTTTAGTCCCACTAAAATGTATCAACTGGCTTGATCAGCACTGATGGTGTTGTGAACTCAGTTTACAAAAGTGAAACTTTACCACTAACACCTTGTTACACAAACATGCCAAACTAAAACACACCAAGGGCTTCCTAGGTATTCTGCAGATTCTTATTATCTCATTATGCTGCCTATCTCTTTGTATAACCAATACCAATATGTAGAAGTGAATTGTAATCTGGCCAGGATAGAAGCCGCTAGCAACTCTGCTGGACTTCTCTCAGCAAGGAAACCTTTTAGTCTTTTGCTCAAAGGACAGTTCAGTAAGGTGCACGTCAATTACTTTGAGGGCAAGTAACCAAATTTGCTCTGTATGCCGGGTCATCTTATTGCACTGGACAGATTTATAATGATATAAAATAGAGAAAGAAAAAACTATATATATATATATATATATATATATATATATATGTGTGTATATATATATATATTGTATACACAGTGCCTTGAAAAAGTATTCATACCCCTTGAAATTTCACACATTATGTTATGTTACAACCAAAGACTTAAATATATTTTATTGGGATTTTATGTGATAGACCAACAAAAAGTGACACATATTTGTGAAGTGAAAGGAAAATGATAAATGGTTCTCAATTATTTTTTACAAATAAATATCTGAAAAGTGTGGGGTGCATTTGTATTTATCCCCCCTGAGCCAATACTTTGTAGAACCACTTTTTGCTGCAATTACAGCTGCAAGTCTTTTTGGGGATGTCTCTACCAGCTTTGCACATCTAGAGAGTGAAATTTGTGCCCATTTTTCTTTAAAAAATAGCTCAAGCTCTGTCAGATTGGATGGAGAACATCTGTAAACAGCAATTTTAAAGTCTTGACACAGATTGTCAATTGGATATAGGTCTGGACTTTGACTGGGCCATTCTAACACAAAAATATGCTTTAATCTAAACCATTGCATTGTAGCTCTGGCTGTATGTTTAGGGTCGTCCTGCTGGAAGGTGAACCTCTGCCCCAGTCTCAAGTCTTTTGCAGACAAAAACAGGTTTTCTTCTAAAATTGCCCTGTATTTGGCTCCATCCATCTTCTCATCAACTCTGACCTGCTTCCCTTTCCCTGCTGAAGAAAAGCATCCCCACAACATGATGTTGCCACCACCATGTTTTACAGTGGGCATGGTGTGTTCAGGGTGATGTGCAGTGTTAGTTTTCCGCCGCATATAGCATTTTGCTTTTAGGCCAAAAAGTTACATTTTGGGCTCATCTGACCAGAGCACCTTCTTTCACATGGTTGCTCCCACATGCCTTCTCACAAACTGAAATTGGGACTTCTTATGGCTTTCTTTCAACAATGGCTTTCTTCTTGTCACTCTTCCATAAAGGTCAGATTTGTGGAGTGCACAAGTGGAAATCCCAAACTTAGTGACCTCCAGTGGTGGTCAAATAATGCTAAATACTAGATCCAATTTATAGAGAGGGTAAACAGTCATTTGCCTTTTAATGTTACACCATAACCTCCCCAAAATTAAGAATTGTTAATAAAAGCATTAACGTCAGTGTCTACACTGAATGAAACATGTGTTTTTAATTTATATATCCAGGCCATTTCCTGTTTGCAAATCTCTTACTAGAGAGCTCCCTCTCCAGTGGGGATGATACTTATCGATTCCCAAAAATAACGTTTTGGAAGGGTCCCTATTATGCACCTAGTCATAGTGTTTTGAAACTGAATGTTTTTTTTTTTTTTTTTTAAATTCTCTTTATTGATTTTTAATAGATTTACAAAAACAGAACCTTGGGGCATTCCCCGGCTCACAAGGTACCATGTAAATCGGTACCTAACAACAGGTTATCTGCCTAAAACAGTGCTGTTATCGACAGAAAAACAGATAAAATACAAAACAAAACTAAAAGACAAAACAAAAACTAGATATCACTGCTCAACCACTCCAATTGGATAGATTGTGGAAGGAGAATGTGCAACTCGTCTTCGATGAAGGTGAGGTTTCCCAAGAGGGGATTCTGGTACTAGGCCTAGGACATTAAAAGTTCAACTATAGGGTTGTCATAAGGGACTTAGCAAGTGTTAGCACAGAGGGGGGAGTTAATGGGTGTCAGATATACCGTCTATTCTTGAGCGGCATTAGTGGAGGTAGAGTCGAGCCATAGTTTCCATATTTTGTCAAACTTAGCAGTACACCCACGAGAATGGTATGCGACTTTATATAATGGTATTGTAGAATTGACCAGGGCTTTCCAAGAGGTCAGAGAGGGCGCATCAGGTTTTTTCCATTTTAGTAGTATTGCTTTACGGGCGTAAAAGAGTAGAAGTCCTATGAGGGTCTTAGTTGCTGTGCGGTGCGCTAACGAGCCCACCAGGCCAAGCAAGCAGACCGGTACAGTCAGCGGGATTGGGATTGTTGACAGTGCGGTTATAAATTGCGTCACCTCTACCCAGAAAGAGTGCACTTTGGGACAGGACCACAACATATGACAGAAACCGGCCTCCAGGCTACCACATTTCCAACAGCTAGGATAGGCCCCAGGATAAATTTTGTTTAGCCGTTGCGGCGTTAAATACACCCGGTGTAGAATTCGGAATTTAATTAAACGGTCCCTCACTGCCACTAATTGAAGAAAAGGGTATTCCCACATATCCTCCCAGTCCTCTGTATCTAGTTCAGGGAAGTCAGCCCTCCATTTTTCTTGGAGAGTTTCAAGCCCAAAATGCATTGATGGTAATAGTGCCTTATATATGGTGGATAGGGGTTTTACCAGCTCATCATTCCAGAGGAGGGATTCTAAAGTGGAGTGAAAGAGTAATGGTGGTTGAGATTCGAATTGGGAAGAGAAGGCATGTCTAAGCTGTAGATATCTAAAGAAGTAACAATTGGGTAAGTCATGGTTTTGTTTGAGAGTGTCAAAGGGAAGGATAGCCCCGTCTTTACATATATGGTCGAGTGTCCTAATGCCCCTTGTTGCCCATAAGCTCGGGTCAGGTATAGTGTGAAACTCAGCGAGGAGCGGGTTGAGCCACAAGGGGGTATCCGGGGACCATCTGTTTGGTTCTGTTTTATGTTTACAAACTTGCAATTGCCACACCTTTATCACTGAAGTCATAGAGTGTGTGAGAGTCGCTGGCGCTCTGGGGCCTCTGTATAGTGCATTTCTCAGTGATTCAAAGGACCCCAGCGATGCTGCCTCCAGCACCACCGAGGCGTTTGCATCATCAGAGATTACCCAATTATGTGCGTGGACAAGTAGGGCTGCAAAGAAATATTTTTGGAGGTCTGGACAGGCCAGGCCCCCCTCCGTCCAGGGTCTACGGAGGACAGACCTGTTAAACCTGGGGGATCCAGACCTCCATAGGAAGGAAGAGAGGATGGCATCTAATTGTGTAAAGAATTTTTTGGGTATCCATACTAGAGTGTGTCTGATGATGTATAGAAAAATAGGGAGGCACTTCATTTTGAATAGGTTTATTCTACCTAGAAGAGATAGGGGCAAATTATCCCAAGCTCTTAGTTTAGATTTGAGGTTTGATAAAAGGGGAGTAAGGTTCAAGGCAATAAAATCCGTCACCTTGGGGGTGATGTTGATCCACAGGTAACGGATCTTCGAGGCCCAGGACAGGGGCAATGAGGGGTCCGCCGCCTGCTCAGCCGCTGAGTCGATAGGCAGGAGTTGGGATTTTTCCCAGTTGACTTTCAGTCCCGATAAAATTGTAAAACGAGAAAAAATATTAAGAGCTTCTCGAAGGGAGGGCCCAGGGTCGTTAAGAAAAAGCACCAAGTCATCGGCGTATAAAGCTAATTTTTCAACTATGGAGCCCACTCGTATGCCTACCACAGCATTAGAGTTACGGATGGCAGTGGCTAGTGGTTCCATCACCAGGGCGAACAAGAAAGGGGAAAGTGGGCACCCCTGCCTAGTTCCCCGTTGTATCTGGAACTGTTCTGAGAGCATGCCCCCTAGTTTAATTTGTGCTGTCGGGGATTTGCATAGAATGGTGATCCATTTACAGAAGGTGGGGCCGAATCCGAAGGCTTGTAGTACTATATGCATGTAATCCCAAATGACTGTGTCAAAAGCCTTCTCCACATCCAAGGCCACCAAGACCCTAGTCTGGGAGGAGGTTGGAGGAAGCTGCAAATGTGTCAACACTCGTCTCAAATTTATGTCTGTGGATTTTCCAGGCATAAACCCAGTCTGATCTATGTTGATAAGGGAGGGTAATACTTTAACCAATCTAGCAGCGAGAATCTTGGCCAGGATTTTTAAGTCATAATTTAGGAGTGAGATAGGCCTATATGAGGCACAAAGTCTTGGGTCCTTCCCAGGCTTGGGGAGGAGAACTATGTGGGCCTGATACAGGGTAGGTGGAAGAGATCCATTCTCTAGACAGTGAGTGTAGAGGGCTTGTAGTCTGGGGGCCAGCCTCTTTGCGTACGTCCTATACCAATCTCCCGGCAGACCATCCGGGCCCGGTGTCTTAGCAGGAGGAAGGGATGAGATCGCCAATTCAATCTCCAAGGTGGAGATCTGGGCGTCCAGAGCCTCCACATCCTCCTGCTCTAAAGAGGGGAGGGAGAGGTTCCGGATTTCCTCTGTCATGAGTTCAGTAGAAACAGGCAGAGATTGGCTATACAGTTCCCTAAAGTAGTTCCCAAATTCATGGAGTATGGCTTTCGTGCCCGTAATCGTCTCCCCATCGGGTGTATGTAGTTCAGATACCACCGTCTGGTAACGTGGTTCAGCAACTAGATTGGCCAACAGTCTGCCGTTCTTGTCACCTGACTCAAAAATTCTACCGGCCAATAAAGTTACATCATTGTTCGTTAAGGTGGTATAATGGAGGTTTAACTCTCTTCTTGCCTGTGCCAATAGCAGATAGGCCTCTGGAGAGGGGCTATGTGCGAAGCAGTCGGCCGCTTCAGATGCACGGTCTTCGAGTTGTGAAGTCAAGAATTTATAGTCGGCCCTTGCCGCTTTGATGGCCGAAATGTAGTAACCCCTCGTGGTCGCTTTAAAAGCTTCCCATACCGTCTCTACAGAAGCCGTATCCTCACCGGCAGGCCAGTAAGAGTCCAATAATGGAGTGACAATCTCTGCAACTGCTTCATCTTGTATCCACCGCGGAGCCAATCTCCAGGTGCCTGGGTCATTCTTCCCACCCACACCGAGGCGTATCTCCAAGGGGGAATGATCTGATAGCCCCGTCGGTAGATAGGATGTCTCGGATAACTTTGAGAGAACAGAAGCACTGCCAAACGCCAGGTCGATCCTTGAGCTCGATTTATGAGATGAGGACAAGTGTGAAAAGGCCTTGGCAGAAGCGTGCCTCCATCTCCAAAGTTCAGTGAGGGCGAAAGTGTCAGCCCAGTGCCTGAGATCCGGGTTCCCTTTACGCTGTGTGTTAGAGGAGTCAAGGACAGCATCTAGAATGGAGTTAAAATCCCCCCCAATTAATACATGAGCAGATTGGAAGGGTGCAAGTTTCTCACAGAGAGTGTATAGTATGGAGAAGTCTACTGGGGGGGGTAAATAGACATTTACCAATGCCCACAGAACTGTATGTATTTCCAGCAATAAAATGATATACCTTCCTCCAGGGTCTGTAATGACCCTGACAACCTTACAGGGAAGAGACTTGTTAATGAGTATTGCTACCCCTCGGGCATAGGTGGAGTAGGTAGCGTGAAAAGCTTGTCGGACCCATGCCCTGCGCAAGGCTAGGACTTTACTGCCAGTCAAATGCGTTTCCTGAAGAAACAATATATGAGGTTTGTGTGTGTTGAGGTATTTAAACAATAAGGACCTTTTGAATTTGTTATTAAGCCCCCGTACATTCCAAGAGAGTAGCGTAATTTCAGACATTAGTACACCTGTGAAAAAAATTTTTTGTTAGCAGGAGTAATCAGATTAGTAAATAACGGCAGGAAGACATTTTCTGGCGGTCTAGTACACAGATAGATCCTGAAGTATGTATATAGAGAGAGCAGATGAGTGGTGAGCATACTTAAACTGTAGGGAGGAAGGTCGACCCTACACATAACAACAAACTCTCTGCCACGCAGCCTATTCCCCAACATAACTTGGCTTGTAGCTTGATCCCAAAACCAAAACAATAAAGTTGGTGACTTAATGGTATCCAAGGGGCATAAAACTAAGCGAATCACGACCCTGGATTGAAGTCACAGTGTTCTATCAGAGTCCACAAGTTTGTTTAATTTGTGGCTTAAACTCGTAGGGTAGCCACTTCCGTTGGCATGCGTTCCATCTCGATGAGAGGGGACGGGCGGTAATTCCTCCAGGTTGATGGAAAGCACCCGGTCTCCCACTTCTTAGAGAGAAGCCGTGGGGATCGAGTGTGAACCTCTTATCAATGTATTCTTGGAGAAGCTCCGGTGCTTACAGGAAGTCTGGTAGGATAGAGTTGGCAAGGATGTGGGAAATCCGTGCAACAGATAACTTTTGTAGGGAAAGTGCTTCAATGCAATTTGATCAGCCAGTCATCAGCATCCGCTGGGTTGTCGAAGAACCGGGTTGTTCCGTCATGCTGGACCCGCAGACGGCTAGGGTAAAGCATGCTGTAATTTATGTTCTTATCTCTGAGCCGCCTACGAACGTCATTGAAGGTTTTTCTCTTCCGCTGCAAGTCAGCCGAAAAATCAGGGAAGAGGAGCACAGAGGCGTTTCCATATCTGAGTGCGGGATGTTTGCGAGCTTCAGAGAGAATCCTGTCCCTGTCCCGATAGTTAAGGAAGCGGACCAGAAAAGGCCTGGGGGGGTTTCCAGGAATAGCGCGGCCCGTGGGCACCCGATGGGCCCTTTCTACCACGTAGGTGGGTGGGACGTCTGTAAGGCCCAGGAGGTTTTTGAAAAACTCCTCCGCAAATTCAGCCGGGCGATCCCCTTCCTCTTTCTCGGGTAGCCCCAGGACTCTGATATTGTTGCGCCTGAGGCGGTTTTCAGCGTCATCAGACTTTGCGACAAGGGACTGTACTGTGCGCTGCAGTTCGGCAATGGAGGTGTCATGGGTGGCTGTAAGATCTTCGGTGGCTGATATTCTAGACTCAGTTTCGGACATTCTCCCCCTTATTTTGTCGAGGTCATTCCTTATAAGGTTGCACTCCTCCGCAAGATGGTCGATGCGCACCAGCAGTGAGGTCCTGCTCCGTTCGATCGCAGCAAGGATCATGGCTGTACTATCAGGAGGCAGTGGGGCTGATGTTTCCGCCTCCGGGCCCCCCCAAGACCCATCTCCATTTCCGCCAATAAAACCCGGAGTCGTCCGATCAGTGTGGGATCCTGCAACGGGGAAGGGGGCGGTGGTATCCGGAGCGGTGAATTGACTGCAGCGGTCTTGGGATTCTTTTTCCCCTTTTTGGAGGAGGAGGAGGACATCTGGTCAGTCTCAAGGGGGGGGGGGAGCCTTATAGCGGGCGATCGTCTCCCAGGTCAGCGCTCAGGGGGCTGCAATCTAGGTCTGCAGCAGGCTATGAACACCAGGAGGTCGCAGCACAAATAGGCAGGTCGTGGTCACTAGCAGCCCTCCACCTCTCAGCAATCCCTCCAGGTAGGGGGGGTAGATGGCTGGGTGTATTAGGTAGGGAAGGCCCAGAGCTCAGGGACAGAGGCAGAGGAAGGGTGATGACAGGGCCCCAAAACAGCTCAGTCAGCCCACACCGGCAGTTTACACAGGGCAGCTGATCACAATGGGTAGGATGGTGGATGGTGAGGCCGGTGAGGCAGATGGGCAGTGTCCGCACTCTGGAGCCCGGAACCGGCCGCCCGCGCCGCACCTCCGCGGGCCGCGGCGTAGGAAAGAGCGGTGTCTGGTAGGCTTCGCTTGGCCGCACCAGGCCGCGACCGCGACGGACAGTCCCAGCGGCCCGGCCGGCTACCAGGCCACCTCAGGCAGATGGATGGGCCGGCAGGATGGCGAGGGGAGAGACCCTTACCTCGCGATGAGGCCGAAAACAGCTCCCTCCAGCAGTGCACAGGCCTGGAAGATGGCGGCGGCCGCGGACGTGCAGGATCAATGGCCCCTCGGATGGCAGCGGACGGATCCTCCACAATACAGGCCCAGGACTTGGCACAATGGAGAGAGGGACAGGTAGGTAGGTAAACTGGCAGTTTTTATGGTAATCTGTGCACGGATGGCTTAGGATGGAGAGTAGGATTCCCGGAGCTCTGCACTAACACGTCCGCCGCCGTTCACATCCGGACACGCCCCCAAACTGAATGGTTTTTAAAGCCCTTCCTGATGTTGTTTATGTGTTCATTGAGCCATATTTGCAAAGCACGTTTGGTCCGTCCCACATATTGTAGTCCATATGGACATTGAATCAAGTGAACAACCCCAGTACTGAAAAATGTGATAAATGGTTCTATTTCAAACTCTCGGCCCAAGCTGGTAGAAGAAAAAGTATTCACTTTTAAAAACCAGGAGTTGAAAACAGGAGTTAAAACAGTTAAAATTCTTCAAATACCGTATTTATCGGCGTTTAACACGCACAGGCGTATAACACGCACATTCATTTTAAGAGGGAAGTTTCAGGAAAAAAACTTAAATTTTAAAGGAACTTTGAAGCAAAATAAGGGTCAGCGCCCATCTGCAGCCTCACCATTGCCATCAATGCAACCTGATCAATGCCCATCTGCAGCCTCACCATTGCCATCAATGCAGCCTGATCAATGCCCATCTGCAGCCTCACCATTGCCATCAATGCAGCCTGATCAATGCCCATCTGCAGCCTCACCATTACCATCAATGCAGCACCCTTACCATTATCATCAATGCAGCAGCCTCACCATTGCCATCAGTGCAGCCTGATCGATGCCCATCTGCAGCCTAGATGGGACAGGGAGGGGGCGGGATGAGCGCCGAGAGATTACATACAGTGAGAATCTCCTATGATAGACAGACTTCCTATTACAGAGGCCGCCAAGTAAACAGGAGATTCTCACTGTATGTAATCTGACGGCGCTCGTCCCGCCCCCTTCCCTGTCCAATCCGAGGCAGCTAAAATTGAAGTATTGGCGTATAACACGCACACGCTATTTGCACCCGATTTTCATGGTGAAAATGAGTGTTATACGCCAATAAATACAGTATATTAATAGTAAAAAGGTCAGGTCTGAGCATGTAGGCCCTTTACAAAATAATCTAGAGTGGGTGACTGGGGACAAGGAGAAGGCTAAATACTTTCTTCAGCTCTGTGTATACAAAAGAACATGGGGGAGCTCATGTCCATAATGGGGGTGGTATTGACACAGCCCCGAATGATCCACAATGGCTCAAAAGTGATATGGTCCAGAAATATTTAGACAGAATAAAGGTGGATAAAGCACCTGGACCTGATGGCATCCACCCACGGATCCTAAAAGAATTGAGCTCTGTAATTTCAAAGCCATTGTATCTAATTTTTAGGGACTCATTAATGACAGGAATAGTACCACTGGATTGGCGCAGGGCGAATGTGGTGCCTATATTTAAAAAGGGATCAAAGTCTTTACCAAGTAACTATAGACCTGTTAGTTTAACTTCTATAGTCGGGAAGATACTGGAGCATTTAATAAAAGACCACATAGACGAGTTCTTGCTGGAAAAAAACATTTTAAGCAACAGACAGCATGGATTCATGAAAGACAGAAGTTGTCAGACAAACCTGATTTCTTTTTATGAAGAGGTAAGTAAAACCTTGGACAGAGGGGTGGCCGTGGACGTGGTATACTTGGATTTTGCAAAAGCGTTCGATACAGTTCCGCACACACGGCTCATGTGTAAGTTAAAGTCTACAGGCTTGGAAATATCAGTTTGTAAATGGATAGAAAACTGGCTAAAAGACAGAATTCAGAGAGTAGTGGTTAATGATTCTTACTCTGAATGGTCTAGGGTTATCAATGGTGTGCCCTAAGGTTCAGTGCTGGGACCCTTACTCTTTAATATCTTTATAAATGATATTGGGTCTGGGATCAAAAGTAACATTTCTGTCTTTGCAGATGACACCAAGCTATGCAGTGGAATAACGTCCTTACAGGATGTCTCCAATTTACAAGCTGACCTCAATGCTCTGTCTAATTGGGCGTCTATGTGGCAGATGAGGTTTAATGTTGAGAAATGTAAAGTTATGCACTTGGGGGCTAAGAATATGCATGCATCATACATACTAGGGGGTGTACAACTGGGGGAATCCGTGGTGGAGAAGGATCTGTGGTTTTGGTAGATCATAAGCTCAATAATAGCATGCAATGCCAAGCTGCGGTTTCCAAAGCGAGTCCTTGTATTAGGAGAGGTATGGACTCCAGAGAGAGAGATATTTTGCCCCTGTTCAAATCATTAGTAAGACCTCATCTGGAATATGCAGTTCAGTTTTGGGCACCAGTTCTCAAAAAGGATATCGGGGAACTGGAGAAAGTGCAGAGAAGGGCAACCAAACTTATAAGAGGCATGGAAGAGATCAGCTATGAGGAAAGATTAGAGGAACTGAATTTGTTCACTCTTGAGAAGAGGAGAATAAGGGGGGATATGATCAACATGTTCAAATATATAAGGGGTCCATATAGTGAACTTGGTGTTGAGTTATTCGCTTTACGGTCAACACAGAGGACAAGGGGGCACTCTTTACAATTGGAGGAAAAGAGATTTCATCTCCAAATACGGAAAGGTTTCTTCACAGTAAGAGCTGTGAAAATGTGGAATAGACTCCCACCAGAGGTGGTTCTGACCAGCTCAGTAGATTGCTTTAAGAAAGGCCTGCATACTTTCCTAAATGTACATAATATAACTGCCTCTTGGGGGATCAGGAAGGATTTTTTTCCCCCGCTGTAGCAAATTGGAGCATGCTCTGCTGGGGTTTTTTGCCTTCCTCTGGATCAACTGTGGGTATAGAATTGGGTATATTGGATTATACAATATTTTTTTTTTTTTTTTTGGGGTTTTTTTTTTTTGTTTTTTTTTTTTATGGTTGAACTGGATGGACTTTTTTCAACCTGACTAAGTATGTAACTATCTGTGCGAATATTAAGCATTCATACTTGGAATTTACCACACCTATAATAGCCTGTAAGGTTTTGAAAAAATTATTGGTGGATCCTGTATACTGGGAGCTATTTTATCTCTCTAGGAAGGGGCACCCCTGAAGATGACCCATGATTTATCTGGCAAAACTGAGTTGAGTACTCGATCATTCCCCAAGATGTGCCAGTGTTTCTGAAAGAGTCTTTTAATGCTATAATGTTGGGCAGAAAACATAGTAATAAACGGAATGGAAAAATCGACATTCCCATCAATTCTAGGTTTTTTCAATAGCAATGAACACCTATCCAGATCTTGTACTGATCTGATAGTGGTCTGGAGCTGGTCGGAGTTATAAAATTTTTTAACAAATCTCCTGTATAAGACTTGAGCCTGTAAATCGAACTCTGCAATCTCTGTACAGTTGTGCCTTAATCAGGGAAACTAACCCTTAGGTACTCAATTGTCCAAAGGAATATAAGAATTCCTATCGGTAGGTTTAAAAAGTTGTAGTCACAAATCTATTGTTTCCGATCAAAATTCTCAATCCAAGAAAATAACATCTTCTTCGCTAGCCTCAAAATTCAAAACAATCCCTCTGTCATCTTTCTAATGGATCCTCTTGAACTCCAATAGTTCATGATGGCTACCTTTCCATAGGAGGAGGACGTCAGCTATATACCTTGCCCAAAGAACCACGTGAGGACTCTGTTGTGCATAGACGACATCCTCCTCCCACTTTGCCATAAACTGGTGGGCCAAACTCGGGGCATATTTGGCCCCCATAGCTACCCCCCTGTCTTGGCGAAAGAACTGACTATCATACCAGAAATAATTGTGTGTTGCCGTGAATTGCAGCAATTCCATAATGAAATCCTGCTGCAACCCGGGAAGGCCAGAATTTCACTCAAGATATAATTGGACAACCTTAAGACCCAGGCGGTGAGGGATAATCGTGTACAAAGAGGACACATCAGCCATCACCAACCATAACCCTTTACAGTCAGGTCCATAAATAATGGGACATCGACACAATTCTAATCTTTTTGGCTCTATACACCACCACAATGGATTTGAAATTAAACAAACAAGATGTTCTTTAACTGCAGACTTTCAGCTTTAATTTGGAGTATTTACATCCAAATCAGGTGAATGGTGTAGGAATTACAACAGTTTGTATATGTGCCTCCCACCTTTTAAGGGACCAAAATTAATGGGACAGATTAACGGTCATCCATCAAACTTTCACTTTTTAATACTTGGTTGCAAATCCTTTGCAGTCAATTACAGCCTGAAGTCTGGAACGCATAGACATCACCAGGCTTTCATCCCTGGTGATGCTCTGCCAGGCCTCTACTGCAACTGTCTTCAGTTCCTGCTTGTTTTTGGGGCATTTTCCCTTCAGTTTTGTCTTCAGCAAGTGAAATGCATGCTCAATCGGATTCAGGTCAGGTGATTGACTTGGCCATTGCATAACATTCCACTTCTTTCTCTTAAAAAACTCTTTGGTTGCTTTCGCAGTGTGCTTCGGGTCATTGTCCATCTGCACTGTGAAGCGCCGTCCAATGAGTTCTGAAGCATTTTGCTGAATATGAGCAGATAATATTGCCCAAAACACTTCAGAATTCTTCCTGCTGCTTTTGTCAGCAATCACATCATCAATAAATACAAGAGAACCAGTTCCATTGGCAGCAATACATGCCCACGCCATGACACTACCACCACCATGCTTCACTGATGAGGTGGTATGCTTTGGATCATGAGCAGTTCCTTTTCTTCTCCATACTCTTCCCTTCCCATCACTCTGGTACAAGTTGATCTTGGTCTCATCTGTCCATAGGATGTTGTTCCAGAACTGTGAAAGCTTTTTTAGCTGTTGTCTGGCAAACTCTAATCTGGCCTTCCTGTTTTTGAGGCTCACCAATGGTTTATATCTTGTGGTGAACCCTCTGTATTCACTCTGGTGAAGTCTTCTCTTGATTGTTGACATTGACACACATACACCTACCTCTTGGAGAGTGTTTTTGATCTGGCCAACTGTTGTGAAGGGTGTTTTCTTCACCAGGGAAAGAATTCTTCGGTCATCCGCCACAGTTGTTTTCCGTGGTCTTCCGGGTCTTTTCGTGTTGCTGAGCTCACCGGTGTGTTCTTTCTTTTTAAGGATGTTCCAAACAGTTGATTTGGCCACACCTAATGTTTTTTCTATCTCTCTGATGGGTTTGTTTTGTTTTTTCAGCCTAATGATAGCTTGCTTCACTGATAGTGACAGCTCTTTGGATCTCATATTGAGAGTTGACAGCAACAGATTCCAAATGCAAATAGCACACTTGAAATGAACTCTGGACCTTTTATCTGCTCCTTTTAAATGGGATAATGAGGGAATAACACACACCTGGCTATGGAACAGCTAAGCAGCCAATTGTCCCATTACTTTTGGTCCCTTAAAAAGTGGGAGGCATATATCCAAACTGTTGTAATTCCTACACCGTTCCCCTGATTTGGATGTAAATACTCTCAAATTAAAGCTGAAAGTCTGCAGTTAAAGCACATCTTGTTCGTTTCATTTCAAATCCATTGTGGTGGTGTATAGAGCCAAAAAGATTACAATTGTGTCGATGTCACAATATTTATGGACCTGACTGTATCTGGGGTGAGGCTGGACAATACGTTTATGACATGCCTAGTGTCCTTGATGTATGAAGGCATCATTTGTACGGCTGAAGATGGTAATCAATATACTTGCCCACCCGAGACATGACAGAGTTAATCCCACTGACAACGGGACGTCCCAGGGGGCAAGTCTGATTTTGTGGATCTTAGGTAGATAGTATATAATTGGAGTGCGGGAGGGGGGCACAAGGTACCAAAAAACATTTTTCTTATTGATCATACCCTACATAATCTACAATTACTTCCAGTTCCTTCTCATGTTTAATCACCGGATCCCGATTTAAAGGGGTATAAGTGCTGCTATCCCCGACTATGCGTAGCATTTCAGCCGCATAATCACATCTGTCCAAAATAATAATTCCTCCTCCCTTGTCCGCTGGTCTGATAACCAGTTCTCTATTTTTACAAAGGGAATCAAGGCCGGCCTCTAAATTCTTTTCCATTCTGACTTTCTTCACTTTAGTTTGATGCAGGTCTCTCAGGACAAAGTCCCAAAATACTTTTAGTGAAGGGGCCAATCTCCCTGGAGGGTTAAGCAGAAATACGTTGGAAAGGTTGGAATGGAAACTGCCTTGGTGGAGCAAATTTAAAACCCCTATCGAGTATTTTTTTTTCTTGATTAGTCAACACTTAAAGTGGATGGCTTAAAGTGGAGTTCCGCCTGCAAAAAAAAAATTAAAAGTCAGCAGCTACAAATACTGCAGCTGCTGACTTTTAAAATAAGGACACTTACCTGTCCAGGGGGCCCGCAATGTCCTCACCCGAAGCCGACCCGTCCCTTGGCTCTGGGTGGAGGCACCGGCATCTTAAGCCTTGCGGCTTCACAGCCTGTTTCTCTACTGCGCATGCGCGAGTCATGCTGCACATTCTGACTGGTCCCTGCTGTCTTCTGGGACCTGTGTGTCTCCCAGAAGACAGCGGGGGGACGGAGGAAGGGCCGAACATGGCGTAGATCACAGATATTGCGGCGATCTTTCGCCAGAAGTGGGAGCAAATACCTGTATTTGGTAGGTATCTGCTCCCCCTGAAATGTGCCAAATGTGACACCAGAGGGGGGGGGGGACCGGATAAATGCAAGTTTCATTATTGGATGGAACTCCGCTTTAAGTTAAAAATCGCTGTTCTACGGGCCTTTTTATGCCCTGATTGGGTTTGGGAAAACCCCAATTCTGATTGAGCTGACCCGGAGGTGGTCCAGCATATTGACCTGTCCCATAATAATTGCTATTGGGCCCATTATGATGGTAACTCTCAGGTGGTTTTCTAAAATTGGCATTAGTCCACCCAGTATTGCATCCATAGCTATTGGGGGGGTGTGTCCATGGGAGTCCACAGGTAGAGGCAAGGGGGGGCTAGTGCCCCCCCCGGAGCAAGGTGTCCGCACGTGGACACTCAGGGGCCAGGCTGATCCTGGGTGGGTGCAGAGCCGGCGTCAGCATGAGGGAGGAAATGTGGAAAGGAGGAAAGCCTTAAGGTACCAGGAGAGGGAGGGCACTAAAGCTACGGGTCCCTCAAGAAAAGCTGATGCTGACGCCGGCCCCGCTCACACCTTTACCCAGCTCAGCAAAGTTCAAACAGCGCGCACCGTGACATGCAGGCATCGCACTGTGATTCTGTGAACATCAGCCACTGCCTCCACGTCACACTAGCTTCTATATGCTCTCCACTCCAGGGCGGATGCTACTGCTCCTCCTCTCTCAGAGTCCCGGGTGAAGGGCAGAACAACCGCTTTTCTCTCTCCAGGCTCCAGCTCCGCAATGAACAATTCCCGCAGAAATGCCTCCAGTCCAGCACAGAGTCAACAATCGCCACTGAACTGGAGGCAAGAGATGAGGGGGGGGGTCCAGTGAGACTAGGGGGAAGAGACCAGTGAGACTAGGGGGAGGAGTTTGTAAGCACAGGCGCGGGATCAGCAAGGAGTGGAGGGATGAAAAGGTAAATCTTGCTGCTTTGCTTTGCATAAGATAGCCCACTGACATGTACACCATGGGGACCCTCTAGAGATCTGGAATAGAGGGGAACATAGGGACAGAGTGCAAGGGAAAAAGAGAAATGGGGACAGAAAGGGACATGGGGCAAAACAGAGAAGATTACAGGGAGACAGAGGGACAGAATCTGCTTCCTATCCAGATGCTCAGTTTGGGATCTGTGTGCTGATCCCCTGCTGAGCAGATCCCACACAACCCACTCTGCTCTATGGGTGGTGAGGTGTATACAGACGTCTGTGTTTACATCCAACTGCCCTCCAATCCCATCTGCCCAGACAGTGGGGAACAGATCCCCTTCATTTGTTTTTGGCAGATTGGATTTGGATGTAGGCGGGTGTAAACGGACACAAGTCTGTTTACATCTATCACTTCATAGAGGAAAATGGAGGGTCTGGTGAACTGACAAACAGACCCAATCAGACCAATTGGTGCCAGGATGGGGGTGAAGGGGGGGGTAAAACCTGAATCCCCAACAACTTGCTGGAGCTTCAGATTTTTAATGTGCTGCAGGCATGTCCTTTTAACACACTCCTGGCTGCAATAGCAGCCAGAAGCGTGTGTGCTTTTGTAAATCCAAATGTTGGCTGATCACTTCCAAAACCGCTATGATGTGCAACCCTCCCCCCCCGCCACCTAGTCACCTTTATACTATCATATAGGGGCTATTGGTTCCCTATGTGATAACAATAAAGTCATGAAAAAAAAAATATAAATACATTTTAAAAAGTTTTAACTGTTTAAATGGACACATAAACAATAATACATTTTTTTTAGAGGCCTCCCCCCACATACACATACAAAAACACATGTGCTAGGACACCTAGGTTGGAAAATGATGTTTGCCCTACACATATATCACTGCACACATCAGAATGAGGGCAATAATTTTAATTCTAAAATGATGACCAACTGGGGCGAGATAGAGAGATGTACATCCAGCTGGCGCAACACCGCCCACTCAAGCCCCTCCCCTCTATGATGTTGACAAAAAGGGTGGAGCATGGGTGACCTTAAAATGATGCCCCCCCCTGAAAAAATTTCTGCGGACGCCCATGGGTGTGTCCCTATCTTGTAAAGGAAAAAAGTGATTGTGAACAGGGACATTATATTCCTGGTCATCACTTGTCCCCCCTCCATAGTATGGCACAGGATAGTTGTTACCACCCTGTCTCTGTGCATTCCTCCCCTCTTCAAAGGGGGGAATAGCACCCTGAAAGTTTGCCTGTCTCTGCATAGGGGGTACTGACCTATATTGATTATTTGGATCAGTCCAGGGATTACCATAGTCCTGTCCTTTATGTGGAGGTTTGAAAACAAAAGGAGATTTGCCTTTTGTTTGGGGCTTTGGATTGACATGATGAGGACTTTGTGTAGGGGACTGATTTTATATATATATATATATATATATATATATATATATATATATATAAGCACATTGTTAGATTGATAATCACCTGTGTCCCATTTGAATGTTTTCCTCTTTTTTTATTCTGTGTTCCTTTTCCTCCTTTTCCAAATACTTTTGCAAGTTTTTAGAACTATCTTTGTATTCCTCAATTTCTTTGAGGGGCGGTAATTTTTCCTTGATTTTAATCTCCTCATCTAACCTCAGGATTTTATTAGACGAGGAGATTAAAATCATGAAGGAAAAATTACTGCCCCTCAAGGAAAGTGTGGAATACAAACATAGATGCTGGACCACCTCCGGGTCAGTCAAATCACAATTGTGGTTTTCCCAAACCCAATCAGGGCAAAAAAAGGCTCGTAGAACAGGGAGAGGAACTAGAGGGGGAGGCGCATTCAAGAAACAAGAGGAAGAGAAATTAGGTGAAGGGATTTTTAACTTAAGCCATCAGGTGTTGACTAATCAAGAAAAGAAAATACTCGATAGGGGTTGGAAATTTGCTCCACCTAGGCAGTTAAGCAAATTCCAAACATATATGGATGTGCACAAATAAGTGCGTAAACTAAACATCAAACGATACCTTTTGACTAATCCCATAAAGGACAACAGGATAACTTCCTTCGAATTTCAACATTCCAACCTTTCCAACGCATCTCTATTAAATTTATTTGTTTACTACATACTGTAGATGTTTCCCCCACTGATCCCCATTAGATCTGCGGGTGGAATTTCTTCATGTCCCAACTAGGGCTCTCCTTGATGCATTTTGGAAAGTGATACACTAGTGTCTTTACTATCACTTCCAGTATAAACGCTTTTCTGATAAGGATGGTATTTTTATTTCCATGTGAAAAACCTTATTTGTGATGAAACGCGTACGGCGGAGCAACGTGCTGACGTCACCACCACCCTTGTGTCCGAACGGACGGGTTATCTTTGGTTGTGTTTGGCCAACATACCAGATTTTAGGTGCTGTACTTTACATGTTGTGAGTACTAAGGATTTTATCTATTAAACCTCCAAAGGATTTTACACTATGTGGAGCTTCTTGGTCTCTTTTTTGGTGCCATTTTCCATCTCTACTTGACGGGTGACACCGTATATGTCCTTCCCGACCCCTATAACAAGGGGTCCACCGGAGCTGATAAGAGCTCTCTACAGCTGGTGGTGGATTCACAAGCGGATTGGTGATGGATGATGGACAGTATTGAGTTTCAGTGTGTTTTCAACACATCAGTTTATTGTGGACATTTCACATTTTTGTTGCATTATATTTTTTAAATTCACATATTCATTACATTCATTTGTAATTTTTTTCCAATAATTGTTTTTGGTTGTTTTTGGTTTCTATTATTAACTAGCATGATTCCCAATTTTTCCATTTTTGATTGTGTTATACTAAGAATTGCTGCTAATTTTTTTTTTTTTTAAGGTTCATTTAGCGCGGTTTTACACCATTTTTTCTATCTTTTTCTAAAGATTGCAGTGATTGTTTCTGCTACATTCGGGCCTGACATAGTGGCCCCAGGATACGTTGCAGATACAGCAATTGTTTTCAGAATACTAAGGACAAAGGTGGTATTTATCACACTGTTCACAATCCTGCTTTTAAAGGACTGGCACTGTACTGTTTGAACTTACATGTTATATTTAAAAACAGGGAAAAAGGAAAACAAGGCGGGACTTTAAATGAAGCCTCTCTGTAACTATCAATAACTATATAAACTATTTGATCATAACCATAAATGGATTTGTTAATCCAACCCCCGGTGGACTATCCACATAGCAATGATAAAATTGATTAGTAACATGGTAATATTAAGAAATTTGATAAACGAATATAATATACAGTACATCATGTAAAAATACATCATGTGTGAGGTTTACAAAGAAAACCATACTTAATAATAATAACATATTTAATCTTAAATGCGCATGATTAGTACAGAGAACAATGATACATACAATGGACATAAGTCGATTATACATGATTATCATAAACAATGCAAACAGTACATCATATAAAAATAATTATATGTATACAGATATTGAAAAATTCATAATGGTGAGTAAGCTATAGCTTGGCACCCTTGAGTGTGGACTCTACGCATTTCATGGCATTTAAAGCCAATCATCAGCAGTAGGATGCTATGAGATAAATAAATATATATAGGAGTAAAAAAATAGTCAAGCATCTAATAAACTATGCCCTCTATCTATAAGATAGGAGGCACATTCTAACAATGGATACTTTACCTATGGAGATAACTCATAGGTCTGACTCTACGGCTCCTAGGTTGGAATGGAGATGGTTCTGAGTATGTTCTCTCGTCCGGGGTTGAGGCGGGAAACCCTTTCCCACTGGCCTCAGTTCCACGGTTCTCCCAGAGGGATGAGGTGGACTGGGTCAGAGACTGTAGGGCTCAGCAACCGGGAATAGAGCCAGGTGGTCGCAGCCTGACTCCGGGATTGGAGGTAAAAATCCATGGGATATGGTGGGGAGGCTGTGAGTGAATGAGGAAAAAAATGGATGATTGCTGAAAATCTAAAATCAAATTATAAAGTCAAACTAATCAAGCAAGTGAGGAGAGGAGATAGGTGGGAAGGAGGAAAGGGTGGGGGGGGGGGGGTTAGGAAAGGAAGAGGGGGTGGAGGGAGAGGGGGAGGAGAGTGAGTGTGTATCTAATGTGATAAAGTGATGTAAACACATCCATCAATGGAGTGTCAGTGTGCTAACCCACCAGGTACAAAAATAAAATAAATAGAAACCTAGATTTGTGTATGTATGTTAGTAGTATGACTGAATGCATCTGGATGTCAGTGAAGCAGAAAATGTGTGCATGAGTTTGTGATCCCAGTGAGTTCCCTCTGTACCCGATTTGTCTGAGGCAGAGTCGAGCAAGTCATCCCATCAGATGGAAACAGACACAGGCACACTACTGGCTCGCCCCGGCTAATGTACCCCTGTCAATGGGCGGGTCCCCTCCAGCGTCATGCATCAATGTACGGCGTGGGGAACTCCCGCTAGATTTACATGTTGTATTTATTTCTTTTGTATTTATTTTGTTTTTATTTTGTTTAGGAAGGGAAATGTGGAGTCTCTGCTGCCAAAGATGATTATTGGCTCTTTGTACCCCTTTTTATTATCTGAAAATCCAAATTCCAAATTGTATGATCAGATGATGATCTGATACACTGTTGTTGAATGACTCCATCATCTAATAGGAAATGCAGCCTTTTTTTACCTCCACTTGTGCTAAATTCTAGCCTGCAACTAAAATGTTTAAAATATTCACCTGGCACCTGATCTTCCAAGGCTTGCTGGAAGATCACAAATGCCCTGTCACTATCCAGGAAGTGTGCTTAGTGAAGCAATCAGTGGCCCTAACTGGACTGCAGCAAGACTCACCCTGGATAAGGTTTTAGTTTTAGTTCATTAAACTCCCTAACTACAGATTAAAATGTAACACACTGGGGGTTGTAGGATTTTCATGTGTGTCTGTGTGTATTGTAGTATTGCAGTATTGTAGTATTGGAGTTGTAAAAAGTAGGTACTTTTGAGGCTACTTTAAACCCAAACCCCCATTGCTTGCAGGAAACCCTTACTAAGCATTGGGGGGTACCAAACAGCCTGGTCCTTGCCAGCTTCAGGTAGTGGGCTTTAAGAGGTTAACCCCTTTGTTTGGAAAACTCCTCTCAATGCATCTCCAATGATACTAATAGGAAGGCTGCTGTTAGTGTGGCAGGAGGACACATGCTTAGGGCCCACCATTTTAAAATTAAATTTGTCTACACAATATGCAGTGAACATTTATGGCACTCTACTAGTCTAATTCACACATTTTTCCAAAATCCACATGCATATATTCCCTGTATCGGAGTGGTAATGCCAACCTTATAAGATGGCAGGTGAATGAACAGCACATAGGCATAGTTGGGTGTTGCTATCATCACTCCAGACATGCATGAGGCTGAATTAGCGCAAGAGATCCCATTACCACCTGGAGCCATTTTACCCGTGAAAATGTAAAATAATTTTACGGATGCTGTTGCCAACTCTCAGTGCAATACCAGAAGGCAGGTGCAGACCTCAGCATCCATGTTGTCACTGCTTTGCTCTGATGGAACAGCTGGCTCAATTACTGTAGCACTGAGACTAAATGAAGAAGGGTCAGCCAAAGGAATGTTTACCATGATGAGGCTTGTCATCGTGCTGTGACGGAAATTTCTTCATAGACATGAGCTTGTATTTGTTTATACCTTTCACGCTTATGCTATGGAAGGTTATATGGTATCATACTTTTCCCATATTGTCCTCCAGCTCCCTCTACCTGTTGAGATTGTTTTTCTGTTCTTGAACAAATTGGTTTATAACACCCCCAAACTGTATGTCAGTGGATTACGAATGCATAAAACATGCATTGTAATAAAGAAAAGATTGCAAATACCTAATGTTCAGCCCAATTACTACTGTGTTTCCTGGAAAATAAGCCCGGGTCTTATATTAATTTTGGCAACCAAAAACACAGTAGGGCTTATTTTCGGAGTAGGGCTTGCCATTTAACGTGCTTTCTTCTCTCCCCCTCTCCCTCCCTGCCTGGATCCCCAGTGTGAAGTGAAGTAAAGGTACTTGTAAACTGCTAGAATCCTCTCTATTACAGTAGTATATAATGAAAAAGGTTTGTGTTTCTGTAATCTATTGTGTCATATACCTTCTTATAGCGCCGCTCTGCGCTTCCATAGCCCACTTGAATTAAGACAAAGAAATTTGACATCAAATAGTGAAAATATGTGGAAACAATACATAAAAGCAGCTGCTATAAGTGGGATACACACAAAAACATATGGAATGGGAAGTAGCAGCGCTGACAGCAGTGATATTGAACAATATGTTATAATAAACACTAAATTGGTTAAGCAAAAAAAGTGCATAGGTGAAAAAAAAAAAATGTCCATCTATATAGAAAAATAATGTGCAAAGCCTTAAGCCCATAAATTAATCTTCCAATGTGATGATTAAATGAAACAAATATGATGATTGGATAAATAAATCCTCCACCGCAGTGATGACACCACATAGAGTGCTCGCTTACCCCAAGGCAAGCTTTAGAAGCTTGCAACCTGTTACCCGTTCAGGGCCTTTGTCCAAGAGGAAATCAGGGGGGCGATATTCCAACAAGCCCCAAGGAAGGGGTCAGTCCCAGCACAGATCTCGTCAAGTACACAGGTCACAAAGGTAGCAATAGAGCTTTCTTTTGGTGGTATTTGATCACCTCTGCGTTTTTTTTGCGCTATAAACAAAAAAATAGCGACAATTTTGAAAAAAACGCATTATCTTTTACTTTTTGCTATAATAAATATCCCCAAAAAATATTTAAAAAAACATTTTTTCCCCTCAGTTTAGGCCAATACGTATTCTTCTACATATTTTTGGTAAAAAAAAATCGCAATAAGCGTTTATTGCTTGGTTTGCGCAAAAGTTATAGCTTCTACAAAATAGGGGATAGTTTTATGGCATTTTTATTGTTTTTTTTTTTTTTTTACTAGTAATGGCGGTGATCAGCGATTTTTATCGTGACTGCAACATTATGGCGGACACATCGGACAATTTTGACAAATTTGTGGGACCATTGGCATTAATACAGCGATCAATGCTAAAAAATTGCTTTGATTACTGTAAAATTTAACACACCTGCTCCCCATTCACACCTGAGACCTTGTAACACTAACAAGTCACATTACACCAGGGAGGGAAAATGGCTAATTGGGCCCAATTTGGACATTTTCACTTAGGGGTGAACTCACTTTTGTTGCCAGCGGTTTAGAAATTAATGGCTGTGTGTTGAGTTATTTTGAGGGGACAGCAAATTTACACTGTTATACAAGCTGTACACTCACTACTTTACATTGTAGCAAAGTGTCATTTCTTCAGTGTTGTCACATGAAAAGATATAATAAAATATTTACAAAAATGTGAGGGGTGTACTCACTTTTGTGGGATACTGTACATCCAATGTCAAAATGACATCCCAGCTCTTTGGGCTGCTTTTTTCCTCTCAGTCTGAACCTTGCTGTATGGGGGACTGCAAGAGGGTTCTAATCCCACATGCATTAAAAATATTTATGGATGTATAAATGAATACAGACCTGCATCAATTTGTGTCTTATATCTGCTTGAAGTTCAACTTCAATACTTTCTGAGTAATCAGAGTAAGATGACAGTAATGTCCCTGGTTGGTGAAAAGAGAGAGCTTGGGTGGGGCTAAAGTATTGATGAGAACATAAAACGTGGTACTTTATCTGTAGCTCTAAGGCCCTGTTCAGACCTCACGTAGCGGGTATGAACGTTCTTGCTCGCAATTTTTTTAAAGCACAACTTGTCCACAAAAATGCATGTCGCAGACAGGGCCGTCCATTCACTTCAATGGGCTACCTAATGCTTGCTTGTCTCCCAAAAGGAGCTCCTGCTCCTTTCTGGGTGACAAGCTTGGCACGATTTTGTTATGCAACAATCGCAGAAGAATCCCACTGTATTTGGGGTGGCAGTAAATAATAATGGCACCCAAACACGCATTGTGCATTCTGCTGTGATTTGGAATCGTTGACAGAAATGTAGGGCTTCCACCCGCTTTTTTAAATTGCCTTATGCGAATGGGGACTGCTAGTGTCATACTACATGTACAGTACTTCTGCATAGACAAAAGCAGTAAGCAAGCCAAGGATAATTATACCACGTATGCTTGCGAGAATTTTCTTTTCTCTCAATCCACCGGTTTCTATGAAATGCTGAGGGGATGTAGACAGGTGTAGTTAGCCTTCCCACCTGTAGTGCCAAAATTGCATGGGAAAGAGAGTCTTGTAATGGAATTTGTCCCGTGTTGATTCTGTACAGTGCCGTGAGAGAGGAAGATGGTCTGATTGGACTCTCAAACTCTCAAGAGACTTCGGCAGCCATCTTGGGTGAGGGAAACTTTTAAATAAAGGACTCTGCCTCATTTTGGCATTCTTCATGCGAGTGAGTGGTAGGGAGAGGAATCCACTTGTGAGGGACAGTGAATGGATCAGGTTCCAGACCAATGGAATAGATCAGGGAAGGCTCCTTGCTCACTTTATACATTTTGGTAAATGGTGTGGAGGTGCAGAGCTGGTACAGACTGCACAAACATCTTCTGTCTATGCCAAGAAGGGACACTACCTCTAGTAACAGAAGCCGTTCTCCGGCAACATACCCTGTAATTCCGGAGACTGTATAGTCTCTGAATTGCTTATATCAGCACTGAAGATCAGTTTATTTGTTGCTGCCAACAAACTGTGCATAATGTATATACAGTTGTACTCATAAGTTTACATACTCTGGCAGAATTTATGATTTCTTGGCCATTTTTCAGATCATATGAATGATAACACAAAATCTTTTCTTTCACTCGTGGTTAGTGTTTGGCTGAAGCCATTTATTATCATTCAACTGTGTTTACTCTTTTTAAATCATAATCACAACAGAAAGTACCCAAATGACCCTGATCAAAAGTTTACATACCCCAGTTCTTAATACCATGTATTGCCCCCTTTACCATCAATGATAGCTTGAAGTCTTTTATGGTATTTGTGGATGAGGCTCTTTATCTTCTCAGATGGTAAAGATGTCCATTCCTCTTGGCAAAAAGCCTCCAGTTCCTGTAAATTCTTGGGCTGTCCTGCATGAACTGCACGTTTGAGATCTCCCCAGAGTGGCTCAATGATATTGAGGTCAGGAGACTGAGGTGGCCACTCCAGAACCTTCACTTTATTCTGCTGTAGCCACTGACCGGTCGACTTGGCCTTGTGTTTTGGATCATTGTCATGTTGGAATGTCCAAGTACGTCCCATGCGCAGCTTCCTGGCTGATTAATGCAAATGTTCTTAGAGGATTTTTTTTATAACATACTGCATTCATCTTGCCATCAATTTTGAACAAATTTCCTGTGCCTTTGTAGCTCACACATACCCCAAAACATCAGCGAGGAATACATCACAGTAGGAATGGTGTACCTTTCATCATAGGCCTTGTTGACTCCTCCCCAAATGAAGCGTTTATGGTTGTGGCCAAAAAGCTTGATTTTGGTCTAATCACTCCAAATGACTTTGTGCCAGAAGTTTTGAGGCTTGTCTCTGTGCTGTTTGGCGTATTGTAAGTGGGATACTTTGTGGTATTTGCGTAGTAATGGCTTTCTTCTGGTGACTCGACCATGCAACCCATCTTTCTTCAAGTGTCTCCTTATTGTGAATCTTGAAACAGCCACACCACATGTTTTCAGAGAGTCCTGTATTTCATCTGAAGTTATTTGTGGGTTTTTCTTTGCATCCCAAACAATTTTCCTGGCAGTTGTGGCTGAAATTTTAGTTGGTCTACCTGACCGTGGTTTGGTTTCAACAGAACCCCATCCAGTTCTTGATTACAGTTTGAACACTGCTGATCGGCATTCTCAATTCCTTGTGTAGCCCACTAGGGGACTGCTGAGAATTACCTGCTCTTCTGCACGGCCATGACTAAGTGAACCTTCCAACCCACCTGACACTCTGGGTTCAGACATCTTTGTAGCTCTGTGTGGCAAGAATCAAACAACTCAGTAATATTAGGTTCTGAAATATTTTACTTGAACCAGATAAGGGAAAGTTATTTCAAAGAGAGAGGTAATAAATCTACTGAGCCGTGATAACAGCGCCAACTCAGCAAATTCCTCCCAATGACACAAGGCAATAGTTCAGCAATAACAATATTATATACATAAATGTATACTCTCTTTAGATCAGAAGTCACCTCCTAGCGGATGTTTCAGTTAACTACTTATGCAGCCACAATGAGAAATATGTAATATAGCCAGCCCATGCTATCCTAATGAAAGAGCAGGTCTACAGAAGGTAATATAGAGGCCTCCCTATGAGTAATGGCAAAAGAGTTCCACGTTGCAGATCTGATGTTCTTCGCTAACTAGATAAAGCTTGTTAACTGTAATCTGTTTGGTTATAGTGAAAGCAATAGATTCCTAGTGGTGAAGATCTAAAGGCGTCTGGGCACAGTGTTCAAGCAATGCAGTAAAGTGTTCTTGGGGTAAAGATGTCTGTGCACAGTGTTCTTTAATAGTGGCAATGAATAGATAAAGCAAGCAATTTGAGCAATTTTCCCTCTCACCAACAACCAAAACGATCCGATGTCTTCTGGACAGAAACTCGTGTAGTGGCACTCGGGCAGCTGATCCGCTGTCTCGGTCTTCTGAATTGAAACTCGCCACACGCACCCACACTGACGGACAGGCAAGCCGAATGATGTTAGTGACAGGATGTCCGAAAGCGAATAACAGAGCTAGGCCCCTTAGGTCTCGGGTTGGAAGTAAGGTTCCACGTGGTAGGCCGCGACCTCTCTCTCCCTGTTACACAGAGAGGTCCGTCTGGCGTCAAGTCCAGCCACTCCCAGCAATCTTAATGTTACAGCAAAGATCCCAGGGATGTGTAGTCTTAGGGTGCATGGGTGCATAGCAACAATCTGAAGGAGAACTTTAAGTCCCATAATTCACACCAAAAGGACAAACTATGTCTAGAAACATTGAAAGGTACGGTGCTTTTCTGCTGATAGTCCATATTGCTACATCTGGATATCTTTTTATATCCCTTTCCTGTTTTATACAGCTCAACTACCTTTTCACACAGATCCTTTGACAATTCTTTTGATTTCCCCATGACTCAGAATCCAGAAATGTCGGTGCAGCACTGGATGAAGAATGCAAGGGTCTGTCAGTCCAGAAATCCAGAAACTCATTGACCTTTTATGCACATAGATCACAGGTGAGGCTGGTTACCTTTAATAGCCATTCAAACCCCTTTGTGTCATCTTGTGTGCATGTTATCAGGGCAAAATCACCAGGGTATGTAAACTTTTGATCAGGGTCATTTGGGTAGTTTCTGCTGTCATAATGATTTGAGTAAACATAAAAGAGTAAATACAGTTGATTGATAATAAATGGCTTCAGCCAAACACTAATTATGAGTGAACGAAATTTTTTTTTGTTATTATTCATATTCTCTGAAAAATGACCAGGAAATCATAAATTCTGTTATCCTGTAAACTTATAAGCACAACTTTAACCGCTTCCCGACCGCCTCACACAGATATACTGCGGCAGAAGGGCATGTACAGGCAGATTAACGTACCTGTACGTTGCCCTTTAAGAGGCGGCTCGCAGGCGCGCGCTCGCTGGGAGCTCCGTGACCGCGGGTCCTGCGGACCCGATGTCCGCAGGGATACCCGCAATCGTCTCACGGTGAGGAAGAATGTGGAGATGCTAATGTAAACAAGCATCTCCCCGTTCTGCCTAGTGACACTGTCACTGATCTCTGAACCCTGTGATGGGGCGTGGCGATCAGTGTAGTGTCACACACAGCCCCTCCCCCCCACAGTTAGAAACACTCGCTAGGACACACTTAACCCCTACAGTGCCATCTAGTGGTTAACCCCTTCACTGCCAGTGACATTTTTACAGTAATCAAAGCAATTTTTTAGCATTGATCGCTGTATTAATGCCATTGGTCCTAAAAATGTGTCAAAATTGTCTGATGTGTCTGCCATAATGTCGCAGTCATGATAAAAATCGCTGATCGCCGCCATTACTAGTAAAAAAAAAAAATCGATAAAAATGCCATAAACTATCCCCTATTTTTTTGATGCTATAACTTTTGCGCAAACCAATCAATAAACGCTTATTGCGATTTTTTTTTTACCAAAAATATGTAGAAGAATACGTATTGGCCTAAACTGAGGGAAAAAAATGTTTTTTAAATATTTTTTGGGGATATTTATTATAGCAAAAAGTAAAAGATAATGCTTTTTTTTTCAAAATTGTCGCTATTTTTTTGTTTATAGCGCAAAAAATAAAAACCGCAAAGGTGATCAAATACCACCAAAAGAAAGTTCTATTTGTGGGGAAAAAAAGGACATCACCTTTGTTTGGGAGCCACGTCGCACGACCGTGCAATTGTCAGTTAAAACGACGCAGTACCGCTGGCAACAAAAGTGAGTACACCGCTAAGTGAAAATGTCCAAATTGGGCCTAATTAACCATTTTCCCTCCCTGGTGTCATGTGACTCATTAGTGTTACAAGGTCTCAAGTGTGAATGTGGAGCAGGTGTGTTAAATTTGGTGTTATTGCTCTCACTCTCTCATATTGGTCAATGGAAGTTCAACATGGCACCTAATGGCAAAGAACTCTCTGCGGATCTTAAAAAAAGAATTGTTGCTCTACATAAAGATGACTTAGGCTATAAGAAGATTGCCAAGACCCTGAAACTCAGCTGAAACACAGTGGCCAAGACCAACAGGGCAGGTTCTACTCAGAACAGGCCTTGCCATGGTCGACCAAAGAAGTTGTGTGCATGTGCTCAGCATCATATCCAGACCTTGTCTTTGGGAAATAGATGTATGAGTGTTGCCAGCATTGCTACAGAGGTTGAAGGGGTGGGGGTGGGGCAGCCTGTCAGTGCTCAGACCATACGCCGCACGCTGCATCAAATTGGTCTGCATGGCTGTCGTCCCCAAAGGAAGCCTCTTCTAAAGGTGATGGACAAGAAAGCCCGCAAACAGTTTGCTGAAGACAAGCAGACATGGATTACTGGAACCATGTCCTGTGGTCTGATGAGACCAAGATAAACTTATTTGGTTCAGATGGTGTCAAGCGTGTGTGGCGCTAACCAGGTGAGCAGTACAAAGACAAGTGTGTCTTGCCTACAGTCAAGCATGGTGGTGGGAGTGTCATGGTCTGGGGCTGCATGAGTGCTGCTGGCACTGGGGAGCTACAGTTCATTGAGGGAACCATGAATGCCAACATGTACTGTGACATACTGAAGCAGAGCATGATCACCTCCCTTCAGGAACTGGGCCACAGGGTAGTATTCCAACATAATGACCCCAAACACACCTCCAAGATGACCACTGCCTTGCTAAAGAAGCTGAGCGTAAAGGTGATGGACTGGTCAACCATGTCTCCAGACCTAAATCCTATTGAGCATCTGTGGGGCATCCTCAAACAAAAAGTGGAGGAGCGCAAGGTCTCTAACATTGTAATGTTGTCATGGAGGAGTGGAAGAGGACTCCAGTGGCAACCTGTGAAGCTTTGATGAACTTCATGCCCAAGAGATTTCAGGCAGTGCTGGAAAATAATGGTGGCCACACAAAATATTGACACTTTGGGCCCAATTTTGACATTTTCACTTAGGGGTGTACTCACTTGTTGTCAGCAGTTTTTACATTGATGGCTGTGTGTTGAGTTATTTTGAGGGGACAGCAAATATACACTGTTATACAAGCTGTACACTCACTACTTTACATTGTAGCAAAGTGTCATTTCTTCAGTGTTGTCCCCTTAAAAACATATAATAAAATATTTACAAAAATGTGAGGGGTGTACTCACTTTTGTGAGATACTGTATATACACTATATTAGCAAAATTATTTAGACGCCTGCCTTTACACGCACATGAACTTTAATTTCATTCCAGTCTTAGTCCGTAGGGTTGGTCTTGGTCCAAATGATTTGGACCAGTGCAAAAACATGGTCCATGAAGACATGGATGAACGAGTTTGGGGTGGAGGAACTTGATTGGCCTGCTCTGTTCTGAGTTCTGACCTCAACCCGATAGAACACCTTTGGGATGAATTAGAGCGGAGACTGCGAGCCCGGCCTTCTCATCTAACATCAGTGCCTGACTTCACAAATGCGCTTCTGGAAGAATGGTCAAACATTCCCATAGACACACTCCTAAACCTTGTGGACAGCCTTCCCAGAAGAGTTGAAGCTGTTATAGCTGAAAAGGGTGGGCCTACTCAATATTGAACCCTACGGACTAAGACTGGGATGCCATTGAAGTTCATGTGCGTGTAAAGACAGGCATCCCAATACTTTTGGTAATATAGGGGGTTATTTACGAAAGGCAAATCCACTTTGCTCTACAAGTGCAAACTACAAGTGCACAGTGCACTTGAAATTGCACTGAAAGTGCACTTGGAAGTGCAGTCGCTGTAGATCCGAGGGGGACACGCAAGGAAAATAAAAAACTGTATTTTAGCTTGCACATGATTGGATGATAAAATCAGCAGAGCTTCCCCTCATTTCAGATCTACCCCTCAGATTTACAACGACTGCACTTTCAGTACAATTTCAAGTGCACTTTGCACTTGTAGTTTGCACTCGTAGTGCAAAGTGCATTTGCCTTTCGTAAATAACCCCCATAGTGTGTATGTATGTGTGTATATATAGATCTATATATATAGATCTATATATATATATATATATATATATAGATCTATATATATATATAGATATATATATATACACACACACACACACACATTATATACACAAATCTATACACTCTGCTCTGCCACGCAAAATACCAAATACTTATTGCTTATAGCATATTTTAATGCCCATATAGTCCGCCAATATGGGGCAGACAGACACAATTGGGTGAGAGCTAAAGACTTGGGTCTGGTCAGACCTGCACTATATAATAGAAATGAAGATAAACATATGCTCAAATGTAAAATGCTTACATACTTTATAACAAATGAGGTGCTACAGGGGTGTGATCACACTAAATATTCTGAATTAACCTGCTGCACGCTGTTATAAACCCTTACATATTTCAAGCAAACTTTTGCATAAAAGTTCTATGTAAAGAATAGTTCTATATAAAGAAGGCAAATAAATAACACGTTTAAATTAAGTTTACTATTTCTTTAAACACATCCACTTTGGGACAGACAAGGTATTCTAGTTATAGGACAGCGACCTCTAGTGGACAAAGCTTGACGCCTAAGTGGCTGTCCAGAGATGTTGATTTTTAGGTTCTGATTTACTATAGTAGTTTTTTTATGTTATCCTAGTATATCTGTTCTCATTGTGAACATCCAGTCAAGTACAATAAAATTCAGTTCTGTATTGTCTATCTAAACAGAAAATTAGATTTGTCTTTTTTTTCAGTTATTCTTGCCCTGATTTTGGCAGAAAGTCATTTTTTTGGGTTCATGTTGAGATGAGATTTTGGATGTGAAGTAGAAGGCTGACAGTTTACGGTTAATTTTTCTCTAACCATGAGCTAAATTTAAAAAAAAAATTACAGTCTATTAAAATGTTTGCAACATGTGTGTGAATGTGATCAGCTTAAAGGGAATTTTTTAGAGCGATTAGGAAGAGTTAGATTCTCCATTGTGTATATATTGCTATTTGGGTCCCTGCTGGGAAGGTCAACCCTTCTATTTGCATTGGTGACCACTGAGACAGAAAGTGATGGGAAATCCAAAACTTATGCAGCGTGCACACGGGCGGACTTTCCGACCGGACTGGTCCGACAGTCTATCTGATGGACTTTCGGCGGACTTCCGACGGACTTTCCCAACGAACGGACTTGCCTACACACGATCACACCAAAGTCTGATGGATTCGTACGTGATGACTAAAATAAGGAAGTTGATAGCCAGTAGCCAATAGCTGCCCTAGCGTCATTTTTTGTCCGTCGGACTAGCATACAGACGAGCGGACTTTTCGACTGGACTCGAGTCCGTCAGAAAGAATTGAAACATGTTCCAAATCTAAAGTCCGTCAGATTTTCGAACGAAAAAGTCCGCTGCAGGTCCGATGAAGCCCACACATGGTCGGATTGTCCGCCGGACTCGGTCCATCGGACCAGTCCGGTCGAAAAGTCTGCTCGTGTGTACACGGTATTAGTGTTGTCATCTGAGCAAGAAGTGGGGAAATTATCCAAAAGAAACATTCCGTTGACAACTAAGATGGGATTATCTCTCACTTTGGGGAGATTTCCTCTCATTTCCTGTTGTGTCACCAGAGCAAAAAGTATGAGTAAAACATAGCATGGAGCCCATGAGGGTCATACACATGCCATGGCAAATTTGTCTTGGAATGTTAGGTTTGACAAGTGGCATTGTCTGTCAAACTCTTCCATTGCAGACAAGGGGATCACACTGCAACTGTGATCCAAATGATGGAATCACAGTAGCCGCATGGTAATTACATGCAAAATCCCCCTTGCAAAAAAAATTCCAACAAAAAATGGCATTCAGGAGGTGTCAGTATATTTTCTTAACACCTAGAAGTTACCAATTTACCGCCCTCTGAAAAGTAACCCAACACATGTAAACTAGTCCCATGCAGGATTGGTAGCACTATCTGCACAGACTAAATAAAACAGTACCAATTTAAGGTTGTCCAGCTTTGAAATCATTTAATCTTAGCAGCGGTTGAGGGAAATGTCTGATTACAAATAGTAACCAAAGGGAGAACCAAGCATACAGTGCCTACAAAATTACCCCTTTGAACCTTGAACCTCAGTAGATTTAATTTGCACTGAAATTTTTTTTATGCTGAAATAGAAATACTGTATACTGTAGCCAGGGGCTTGGCTATGAATGGGGATTGAGATGCCCTGCGGTGCTGAACTAGATAACAGCTACAGTTGTGCTCATAAGTTTACATACCCTAGCAGAATTTATGATTTCTTGGCCATTTTTCAGAGAATATGAATGATAACACAAAGCTTTTCTTTCACTCATGTTTAGTGTTTGGCTGAAGCCATTTATTATCAATCAACTGTGTTTACTCTTTTTAAATCATAATGACAACAGAAACTACCCAAATGACCCTGATCAAAGTTAACATACCCTGGTGGATTTTAGCCTGATAACATGCACACAAGTTGACACAAAGGGGTTTGAATGGCTATTAATAGGTAACCATCCTCACTTGTGATCTGTTTGCTCATAACTAGTGTGTGTGTATAAAAAGTCAGTGAGTTTCTGGACTCCTGACAGGCCCTTGCATCTTTCATCTAGTGCTGCACTGACGTTTCTGGATTCTGAGTCATGGGGAAAGCAAAAGAATTGTCAAAGGATCTGCGGGAAAAGGTAGTTGAACTGTATAAAACAGGAAAGGGATATAAAAAGATATCCAAGGAATTGCTAATGCCAATCAGCAGTGTTCAAACTCCAATCAAGAAGTGGAAAATGAGGGGTTCTGTTGAAACCAAACCATGGTCAGGTAGACCAACTGAAATTTCAGCCACAACTGCCAGGAAAATTGACCCACAAATAACTTCAGGTAAAATGTAGGACTCTCTGAAAACATGTGGTGTGACTGTTCCAAGATGCACAATAAGGAGGCACTTGAAGAAAGATGGGCTGCATGGTTGATTCACCAGAAAAAGGAAAAAGTGGGACTTTGAATGAGGTGGCTGACATGTGGAGGTGAATTTGAACAAATAAAGTTTATTAAGCAAGAACATTATATGAAACATGGCAGTATATAAACCACATATACTCTGGTATACTAAATCATATTAATCCATCCACACGTAACATACAGGTGTGGTGTGTATATACAGTTCCTAAGTAAAGGTTTAAACTTTATTTGTTCAAATTCACCTCCACATGTCAGCTACCTCATTCAAAGTCCCACTTTTTCCTTCTTTTTGCATACATATGTACCAGGGATGGAGGCCCACCACATATGTGCCTCATTTAAAGTCCCCCCCCCCTTCTCTTTGATATATACTAGGGATGGAGGTTTGCTGACAGGGTTGGCAGTGTTCCCCTGCCGCCCAAGTGAGAGGTTTGCAGGCCCCCGGTGGCAATGTACCACATTCGGGTCCTGCATACTCGGGACACAACTACATTGTGTTCATGAGATTTTGCAGCACCTTGCGTCAAGCATATGGGGGGGTATCCTGCGGCTGTCCTTCCCGGTCTGTACCTGGGAGCTGCGATTCGCTCTATTTTTCCCCCCCCTCCCCGCCCATTAGGGGTGGAGAGCTGATTGGTGTAGTGGGTGGTGACTTACAGCGCATCGGCGCCACGCATCCTGCTCAGCGTGTGGCGTCGTTTTTGGCGCCAACATGCTGACCAATGTTTCTCCATCCAGCTGCCCTGGCGGGAAACATGGGCTTCTGTCGGGGGCGGTGATTACCGCCGCTGCCTGAGCCCTTCCCAGCCTACGCCATGCTTGCGTGATACTGGTGATTAGCCGGTGTGCACCTGTGCGGGACTGCATATATACTGCCTCCCCTGACACAACCTTACTGCCACACATTCAAGACACCACACCACATTGCAGCACTCATTCCCCTTTTCAGTTTGTTCCACAAGTAAGTTTGTTCACTGTTTGACACACTTTTATGTTATTCCTTTTCATGCCTTTCACTTTGGGCTTATTTCTTTGGCCTCACCTTTTCTATCCCTCACTCCTTTTTATGCCATTGGCTCCTGTCCACACAATTTACACATTTATTATACAATTTTTTACATCACATTTATACACTTTTTTTTTTCTTTTTCTTCACATCGCTACCAGCAGCATGTATTTGTGTCATCGAGGGATTTGGTTGTATGTGCCCTGCCTGCACACGGCTTCAATTACCTCAGCTCCCTGGAAAGATCATGTTTGGGGTCTTGGTCGCATGGCCGCAGTATTTTACCATATTGGACCCTCTGTAAGTATTTAGGATGGGCCAATCTGCCTTTCCTTTATATTATTTACAACTAGACTAATGTTCCCATTTTTTATACTTTATAGATTAATTAAGCATCCGCCCCGAAGAGTGTTTTTACACGAAACGCGTCGGGCATATGCGATGCTGACCCATATCTACAATGAGTTATGAGGTTGACTTTTGTCTCAAATAGACTATTTATTTATTTACTTGAGGTATCAATTACGGTCTCATTGTTTTATTTATTTATCCATACTCTTGCTGCTAGTGCTGCTTCCATGTCCAATGCAATTTTATATAAATTTATTTCATGCAATGTATTAAATAGAAACCTTTTACCTATGTACTGTATATCCACACCACACCTGTATGTTACGTGTGGATGGATTAATATGATTTAGTATACCAGAGTATATGCAGTTTATATACTGCCATGTTTCATATAATGTTCTTGCTTAATAAACTTTATTTGTTCAAATTCACCTCCACATGTCAGCCACCTCATTCAAAGTCCCACTTTTTCCTTCTTTTTGCATACATATGTACCAGGGATGGAGGCACACCACATATGTGCCTCATTTATAGTCCCCCCCCTTCTCTTTGATTCGCCAGAAGAAAGCCATTACTACGCAAATGCCACAAAGTATCCTGCTTACAATACGCCAAACAGCACAGAGACAAGCCTCAAACCTTCTGGCACAAAGTCATTTGGAGCGATGAGTCCAATATTGAGCATTTTGGCCACAACCATAAACGCTTCATTTGGCGAGGAGTCAACAAGGCCTATGATGAAAGGTACACCATTCCTACTGTGAAACACGGAGGTGGATCGCTGATGTTTTGGGGATGTGTGAGCTACAAAGGCACAGGAAATTTGGTCAAAATTGATGGCAAGATGAATGCAGTATGTTATCAAAAAATACTGGAGGAACATTTGCATTCATCAGCCGGGAAGCTGCGCATGGGACGTACTTGGACATTCCAATATGACAATGATCCAAAACACAAGGCCAAGTCGACCAGTCATTGGCTACAGCAGAATAAAGTGAAGGTTCTGGAGTGGCCTTCTCAGTCTCCTGACCTCAATATCATTGAGCCACTCTGGGGCAAACGTGCAGTTCATGCAAGACAGCCCAAGAATTTACAGGAACTGGATGCTTTTAGCCAAGAGGAATGGGCAGCGTTACCATCTGAGAAGATAAAGAGCCTCATCCACAAATGCCACAAAAGACTTGAACCTGTGATTGATGTTAAAGGAGGCAATACACGGTATTAAGAACTGGAATATGTAAACTTTTGATCAGGGTCATTTGGGTAGTTTCTGTTGTGATTATGATTTGCAAAGAGTAGACACAGTTGATTGATAATAAATGGCTTCAGCCAAACACTAACCATAAGTAAAAGAAAAGTTTGTGCTATCATTCATACTCTCTGAAAAATGGCCAAGAAATCATAAATTCTACCAGGGTATGTAAACTTACATAGTAGGTGAGGTTGAAAAAAGACACAAGTCCATCAAGTCCAACCTATGTGTGTGATTATTTGTTAGTATTACAATGTATATCCCAGTATGTTGTGATTGTTCAGGTGCTTAATAGTTTTTTTGAAACTATTGATGCCCCCCGCTGAAACCACCGCCTGTGAAAGGGAATTCCACATCCTTGCCACTCTTACAGTACAGAACCCTCTACGCAGTTTAAGGTTAAACCTCTTTTCTTCTAATTTTAGTGAGTGGCCACGTGTCTTATTAAACTCCCTTCCGCAAAAAAGTTTTATCCCTATTGTGGGGTCACCAGTACGGTATTTGTAAATTGAAATCATATCCCCTCTCAAGCGCCTCTTCTCCAGAGAGAATAAGTTCAGTGCTCGCAACCTTTCTTCATAACTAATATCCTCCAGACCCTTTAATAACTTTGTTGCCCTTCTTTGTACTCGCTCCATTTCCAGTACATCCTTCCTGAGAACTGGTGCCCAGAACTGGACAGCATACTCCAGGTGATGCCGGAACAAAGTCTTGCAGAGTGGGAGAATTATCGTTTTATCTCTGGAGTTAATCTTCTTTTTAATGCATGCCAATATTCTGTTTGCTTTGTTAGCAGCAGCTTGGCATTGGCATCTACTAGGACTCCCAGGTTTTTTTCCATCCTAGATTTTCCCAGAGGTTCACCCCCTAGTGAGTAGATTGCATTCATATTTTTGTCACCCAAATGCATTATTTTACATTTTTCTACATTAAACCTCATTTGCCATATAGTTGCCCACCCCATTAATTTGTTCAGACCTTCTTGCAAGATTTCCACATCCTGCGGAGAAGTTATTGCCCTGCTTAGCTTAGTGTCGTCCGTAAATACAGAGACTGAGCTGTTTACCCCATCCTCCAGGTCGTTTATGAACAAATTAAACAGGATTCATAGCACAGAACCCTGGGGGATCCCACTTCCCACCCCTGCCCATTCCAAATATTCCCCATTTATCACCACCCTCTGAACTCCCCCTTGTAGCCAGTTTTCAATCCATGTACTCACCCTATGGTCCATGCCAGCGGACCTTACTTTGTACAGTAAACGTTTATGGGGAACTGTGTCAAATGCTTTTGCAAAATCCAGATACACCACATCTACTGGCCTTCCTTTATCTAGATGGCAGCTCATCTCCTCATAGAAGGTTAAAAGATTGGTTTGGCGAGAACGATTCTTCATGAATCCATGCTGATTTCTGCTAATGATACCAATTTCATTACTAAAATCTTGTATATAGTCCCTTATCATCCCCTCCAAGAGCTTGCATACTATTGATGTTAGGCTAACTGGTCTGTAATTCCCAGGGATGTATTTTGGCACTTTTACAAGTATTGGTGCTACATTGTTTTTTTTTTCTCCAATCAGCTTGTACCATTCCAGTCAGTATACTGTCAGTAAAAATTAGGAACAGTGGTCTGGATATTACTTGACGAAGTTCCCTAAGTACCCTCGGGTGCAAGCCATCTGGTCCCGGTGATTTATTAATGTTAAGTAGTAAGAAGAGCTGGCAAAACTGTCATCCTTGAAGTGTTGTTTATTGGTACATCAGAGTGACAATAAAACAATAAAGCTGATGCATTTTGGCAATAGCCTTAGTCATAGCTATTGCTGAAATGTGTACTACTGGTGCATTGGAGTGTGTTGGAACACATCGAGCCTCAGCACCTGTGAGTGGACCTGGTGTATGGATTGAGTTGTCCCTGCAGAGAGTGCTGTTACCTTTCTTCTTTTCCACGCATTATTAATGTTAAGTTTCCCAAGTCTATTTCTAATTCTGTCCTCTGTTAGCCATGAGGGTGCTTCCTGTGATGTGTCATGAGGACAAACACTGCAGTTTTGGTTACTGAAGGCCCGATTCCCTCATGAAGACTGAGGAGAAGATTAAATTCAATACCTTTTGCCATCTCCCCATCCTTTGTAACTAGAAGTCCTTCTTCATTCTTTATGGCGCCAATATGGTCTGTCCTCCCTTTTTTACTGTTTATATACTTAAAGAATTTCTTGGTATTTTTTTTGCTCTCCTCCGCTATGTGTCTTTCGTGTTCTATCTTAGCCACCCTAATTGCACCCTTACATATCTCGTTGCATTCTTTGTAAAGTCTGAATGCTGGTGATGATCCCTCAGCCTTGTATTTTTTGAAGGCCTTCTTCTTTGATTTTGTATGCATTTTTACATTAGAGTTAAGTCATCCAGGACTTTTGTTCGCTCTTTTAAAATTATTTCCCAGTGGGATGCACTGGCTAATGCCCTTATTTAATATGCTCTTAAAGCAAACCCATCTCTCCTCCGTGTTCTATGTTTCTAATATTTTATCCCAATTTATAACTTCTAGCAAGGTTTATAGTTTAGGGAAGTTGGCTCTTTTGAAATTCAGTGTCTCTGTATTCCACTTGTGTTTCCTATTTGTGTGATTTATACTGAAGCCAATTGACCTGTGATCGCTGTTTCCTAAATTGCCTCGTATTTCCACATCCGTGATCAGGTCTGTATTGTTGGTAATTAGTAGGAACTTATGAGCACAACTGTATTTCATCAAGAGGAGGGAGCTGCTGAGCAGGAGGGGTTCAGTGGTTTAAGTCAGGCAGCACTGCACTGTGGGAACTATGGTCTAGACTAGTTACAGTATTATTATTCACACTGCAGTTGTTGCTTATATGCACTATTTATTGCTGTTGCATAAGTTAATTCCAGTCTAGTGGTACAGAACTCTATTCTAAGTGACTTTGGTATAGTGATTATACTGTCTAGTGCACCCTTTTTTAACCAGGGTGCCTTCAGGGCTCTTCAGGGGCACCATGGAAAAATGCCTAAAAATTGCCCAAAAATTGTATACAAGCCAGAAGGTGGATGAAGCATGCCTTTTAGGCCTCATGCACATGGGTGTTAGAAAAAATTAGCTGCAGATCTAGTTCTGAAGCCAGGAAAAAGCGGCTGTAAATACATGCTTTTAGTAGCTTTTTACATTGACGTTAATGTACGTTAAGCCGCGTAAGCTTTCAACAGCGTTTCTCTGCCTCTATTTAAAATCAATGGTTCCCTATAGAAGCCCATTGATTTGAATAGAAGTTGCACCAGAAGTTGGATCATGATGATCCGACTTGCAGTGCGACTTGTGTGCTCAGGATCTTGAAGGAGGAACCCCCGCCAAAATGAAAAAAAAAATGGCGTGGGGTTCCCCCCCCCCCCCAAGAGATACCAGACCCTTTGGTTTGGTATGGATTTTAAGGGGAACCCCCACGACAAAAAAAAATGTTGTGGGGTCCCCCTTAAAATCCATACCAGACCCTTATCCAAGCATGCAGCTCAGGAAGGGGGGGACGAGCGAGCGCCCCACCCTCCTGGACCATGCCAGGCCACATGCCCTCAACATGGGGGGGTGGGTGCTTTGCGCCCCCCACCCCAAAGCACCTTGTCCCCATGTTGATGAGGACAAGGGCCTCTTCCTGACAACCCTGGCCGGTGGTTGTCGGGGTCTGCGGGCAGGGGGCTTATCGGAATCTGGAAGCCCCCTTTAACAAGGAGGGCCCCAGATCCCAGCCCCCCACCCTATGTAAATGAGTATGGGGTACATTGTACCCCTACCCATTCACCCAAAAAAAGTGTCAAGAAGTGAAAACACTACACAGGTTTTTAAAGTAATTGAAAAATCAGCTCCGGCGTCGCTTCCGATTTCTTCTCCCCTGTCAGGCTCTTCTCCCTCCTCCCCTCTCTGATTCTTCTCCCCTCTCTGGTTCTTCTCCTCTCTGCGCTGTTTTCTCCCTCTTCTGCCGGGTCTTCTCCCTCTTCTGCCGGATCTTCTCTCTCTGCTGCCTTCTCCCTCTGTTCTTCCTCTGATGTTGCCTCGACGCACTCTCCCGGTGTAATGCTGGGTCTGCTGTGTGCCAATACTTATAAAGCCATGAGGAGGGGCCACCCAGTGAAATCATCTGGATGCCCCACCCCCTTGTCATGTCACCGCCGCGGTGCATGATGGGACCGTGGGTAATGGGAAATCCCTCCCGCTGAGCTTTTGTGTTCTCCTGGCAGCGGGGATCACAGGAAGCCATCCCTGCCAGGAAAACACAGTGATTACTGCTGGTGGCTATAGCCACTGGCAATAATGGCATGCTAAGAATCTGACATGCTGGTTTTACCCAAGTTGGTCGATGGATCGACTTGGGTACAATCAGCCTGCTCATAGATGGATCAAATCTTGGCCGGTTCCTTCTGAACCAGCCAAGATTCAATCCATCTATGGTACACAAACACATATGGGGAAAAAAACCCACTTAGTTCTTCATATGTAAGGGCAACCACAGTTTCTCTTTCAAAAAAACCTTATTAATGATGAATCTAGTTTAATTAACACAAACAGTACACAATTTGTACAATGGTAAAAAGAAAAACTTTACAACACTGTCACAGTAAAAATACACCCGGGGTCACAGCCCTACCAACACTCACACGCTAACAGAAGACAGACAATAATGCAATTATCATCAAGGATCAGAGAGAGACCTAGGTAACCACTGCAATATTAGCCATTGAGCGACCATACATCAAACAACTGACATCTAGGCTTAATATTCACCTAATCTTTTTTTTTTAAAGTTTTATTTATTGTTTTTAATACAAGTATACACGAGACAATATTCATCTAATCTTAATATATCTCTCACTTGGTGGACTGATCAAATATATTTCACATATGGGTTATCTATAGTCATTTAACATAGTGAACACGATTCAATTGTGGGATTATATTCAAATATTGAGAGAGCACGGGCGGCACAGTGGTGTAGTAGTAGCACTCTCGCCTAGCAGTAACAAGGGTCACTGGTTCAAATCCCAACCATGACACTACCTGCTTGGAGTTTGCATGTTCTCCCTGTGCCTGCGTGGGTTTCCTCCGGGTACTCCGGTTTCCTCCCACACTCCAAAGACATGCTGGTAGGTTAATTGGATCCTGTCTAAATTGTCACTAGTATGTATGAATGTGAGTTAGGGACCTTAGATTGTAAGCTCCTTGAGGGTAGGGACTAATGTGAATGTAGAATGTATATGTAAAGCGCTGCGTAAATTGACAACGCTATATAAGTACCTGAAATAAATAAAATAATAAAATAAATAAATCATATATATGGCACATAGAGCAGTAGAGAAAAGCAGATAGGCAGCTTAACATATAGAGATTCAATCAAATAGACAGTTTAAGACACAAGTGCAAGTTCAAGTGACATGAAATAAACAGACTATCAGAGCTGCAGCAGCCGTGACAAGTTTAACACTAATGCCCTGTACACACGGTCGGACATTCCGACAACAAAATCCATGGATTTTTTCCGACGGATGTTGGCTCAAACTTGTCTTGCATACACACGGTCACACAAAGTTGTCGGAAAATCTGATCGTTCTGAACGCGGTGACGTAAAACACGTACGTCGGGACTATAAACGGGGCAGTAGCCAATAGCTTTCGTCTCTTAATTCATTCTGAGCATGCGTGGCACTTTGTGCGTCCGATTTGTGTACACACGATCGGAATTTCCGACAACGGATTTTGTTGTCGGAAAATTTTATATCCTGCTCTCAAACTTTGTGTGTCGGAAATTCAGATGGAAAATGTGTGATGGAGCCTACACACGGTCGGAATTTACGACAACAAGGTCCTATCACACATTTTCCATCGGAAAATCCGACCATGTGTACAGGGCATTATGGAGCTTGGCTCTATATATATATACAGTGGGGCAAAAAAGTATTTAGTCAGCCACCAATTGTGCAAGTTCTCCCACTTAAAAAGATGAGAGAGGCCTGTAATTATCATCATAGGTATACCTCAACTATGAGAGAGAAAATGTGGAAACAAATCCAGACAATCACATTGTCTGATTTGGAAAGAAATTATTTGCAAATTATGGTGGAAAATAAGTATTTTGTCAATATCAAAAGTTCATCTCAATACTTTGTTATATATCCTTTGTTGGTAATGACAGAGGTCAAACGTTTTCTGTAAGTCTTCACAAGGTTGTCACACACTGTTGCTGGTATGTTGGCCCATTCCTCCATGCAGATCTCCTGATGTTTTGGGGATGTCACTGGGCAACACGGACTTTCAACTCCCTCCAAAGGTTTTCTATGGGGTTGAGATCTGGAGACTGGCTAGGCCACTCCAGGACCTTGAAATGCTTCTTATGAAGCCACTCCTTCGTTGCCTGGGTGGTGTGTTTGGGATCATCGTCATGCTGAAAGACCCAGCCACGTTTCATCTTCAATGCCCTTGCTGATGGGAGGAGGTTTGCACTCCAAATCTCACGATACATGGCCCCATTCATTCTTTCATGTACACGGATCAGTCGTCCTGTTCCCTTTGCAGAGAAACAGCCCCAAAACATGATGTTGCCACCCCCATGCGTCACAGTAGGTATGGTGTTCTTTGGTTGCAACTCAGTATTCTCTCTCCTCCAAACAGGACGAGTTGTGTTTCTACCAAACAGTTCTACTTTGGTTTCATCTGACCATATGACATTCTCCCAGTCCTCTTCTGTATGATCCAAATGCTCTCTAGCAAACCTCAGATGGGCCCGGACATGTACTGGCTCCATTTTCTAATTATTGCTCCAACAGTTGATTTCTTCACACCAAGCTGCTTGCCTATTGCAGATTCAGGCTTCCCAGCCTGGTGCAGGTCTACAATTTTGTTTCTGGCGTCTTTTGACAGCTCTTTGGTCTTCACCATAGTGGAGTTTGGAGTGTGACTGTTTGAGGTTGTGGACAGGTGTCTTTTATACTGATAACAAGTTCAAACAGGTGCCATTAATACAGGTAATGAGTGGAGGACAGAGGAGCCTCTTAAAGAAGAAGATACAGGTCTGTGAGAGCCAGAAATCTTGCTTGTTTGTAGGTGACCAAATACTTATTTTTCACCATAATTTGCAAATAAATTCTTTCAAAAATCAGACAATGTGATTGTCTGGATTTGTTTCCACATTTTGTCTCTCATAGTTGAGGTATACCTATGATGACAATTACAGGCCTCTCTCATCTTTTTAAGTGGAAGAACTTGCACAATTGGTGGCTGACTAAATACTTTTTTGCCACACTGTATATATATATATGGACTTGCATCTCAAGCTGTATTGGAGTTAAACTTGTCACGGCTGCTGCAGCTCTGATAGTCTGTTTATTTCATGTCAATTGCATCTGTGTCCTAAGCTGTGTGTTTGTTTGAATCTGTATCTACTGTATATGTTGAGCTGCCTATCTGCCTGCTTGTGCTGCTGACCCACTGCTGAACTGAAGCTGAACGGGATGGACGTCATCAATACTAATAGCTATGGGGTAGGCAATAGGCTTCAAAGCTGATCGGCGTATTATGAGAGCAGGGGAGTCTTCCCACTGTCAGAATACAATAGTGCAGCAGAGATGATTCCTCCATCCACCTTGAATGTGTGGATGAGGTAATCTTTTTTTTTTTTTATTCAGCCCTCTGGGGAATGCATGGAACACCTGTGGGTAAACATGACCTTGCACAGGTGTATGCAGTGCCTATTTATGCCTATATGAACAAGGCCCTACTTTGTTTTTTAATTTTTTTTTTTTTTTAATTGATTTTATATTGTTTTTTACAATTTGTTGTATTATTTTTTACAATTAAAGAAAATATGTATTTTTTTACAGCCCTGTTGGGGGGCTTTAATGATATATCAGGGGTCTTAACAGACCAGTAATGTCTAATTTTTGAGACAGAGAAAGGGACTGAGGACATATTGTTCTCAGCCCATTTTTCTGTAGCCTCAGCTGCACTGTACATTAGAAGTCAAAATAGAAGTCTCTATATAGAGGATCCTATTCATTAATAAACAAAAGCATAGTAAACACAGTTTACTACATATCAGTGATTAATGAACACAGTGCGATCGGTACCAAATGCTACCTGTGTTTATTCAGCAAGGGGCTGGTGAACATGACATGTTTACCAGCCTCTGCCCTTCATGCCTTTACCAATCTCTCGCCCCAGCAGCAGCTGCAGTGGGCTGGAAAGGGAGGAGGGGAGACCAGCCAGCAGCACTGGGGGCAACATGGTGGGATCAGTGCTTTTGGGGGTTCAAAGACAGGATGTGGAGACCTTTATGTACAATTCTCCTGTGGCTCCCCTGCAGCAGCTGAAGCACCACACCAGACACATGAGTCAGGGTAGCTTGCCAACACCTGCAGTTTATCAGTTGACTTGCTAGGCAACCATACACACATAGAGATCCATATCTGACTGATCTTCTAGCTTATGTACACTGTCACTAATCTGCATGCAAGCAGCAGCCACACAGTATAATTTCTTACAGTTTAACATCAAACTTATATCAAGCATACATAGACTGATAAAACACTGCAACAATTACTCTAGTAGTAAGAACTCTTAGCCCTGGTTCACATTCGTGCGATTTGGTATGCAATTTGACATGTCAAATCGCATGCCAAATCGGCGGCAATTGCCGACAATGACACCGTCCTAATCGGTGCGACACCGCACCGATTTCCAAAAGTAGTTTCTATACTACTTTTGGCTATTTCCATTGACATCTGTGCAGAAACCCGCACAGATGTCTCTGAAATCGCCCCCGAAATCGGGACTGACATGCGGGAATGAAAAGCTCCCACAATATCATTCCCTCAGTCTGTGTGAACCAGGGCTCGGGTAGTAAAGGGTGTCCAGCAGTGTGCCGAGGTACCATTCAAAATTTACAAACCCAGAACTGATACAAGGTCATCCAGTTCACAGGATGAAGATACCAAATTGTGCCCCCCTATCCTGGTTTATTACAAGGGGGGGGCATGCAGATGGACTACTGAAGTATAGAGAAGGCAACAAGGCAAAGTGGTTTCAAGCTATACAATATTGGTGAAGATAGGAGGAGATCCTGTTCTTCAGCTTCTTGTTTGTCAACAACCAATGGAGAGCCATACAGGTGCCAGAAATTAGTTCTTCCATCACCATCTGTATCTATTGCAATAAATATACTTGTCTTCTTTTCTGTTTATTTTACAAACTGTCCACCATCCCTCTTACACATACTGCTCACTATCATATCTTCCAAATCCTGTTACCCATTTACCTTGAACCCTAACTCCTTGCCTGTATCCCTAGTCCCAGCCTCAAACCCTAATTCCTAAACCCAGTACTAGAAATACGATTTTGCACTATTGCATGGTGCAGGTCAGTGACCAGACTTGAACCTGTAGCTCGTCCACAACTTGTGTCTATTTGTCCCATATTGGCATTTTGCAGAGCAAAGTAGGGACTGGCCAGAGGGGGATTACTTTGACCCAGTAGGCCAGCGTAAACTTGTATTGCAATATACTGTGTGTGAACTGAAAATCCCTGTCTTTTGTCCAAAGTAGGTAAGGCTGTCTAGCAGTGTGCAGAGTCCATTCAGGATTTCCAAACCCAGTACTAGTACAAGATCATCCAGTTCACAGGGTGAGGATGCCGAACTGCGCCCCTCCTTCCTGGTTTAGTACACAGAGGGGAAGCATGCAGATGGATTGCAAAAGTATTAAGAAGGCAACACAACAAAGTGGTTCCTATAATACCGTAGAGCAATCAAACAACTAGAGCTGTGTGGTGGTCAACTTGAAAATTACAGAGGGCTTCAAGCGAGGCTTCCAGCACTAGCTAAAGGCCACACAATAGCATGTTTTCATGCTTTGATGTGCATTGTGTCAAGTTTGCTCATTCAAAATGAATGAGCTATAAAGCACCAAAAATTCAGGACTACTGTATTCTGCATTTCACACTGAAAATAATCCCCCATCCTGTCGAGGCCATTTTTCACTTTTCAGCACTGTGAGACTTTGAATAACAATCACTTTAGTCAGACAGAGTGCCTTCTTTTGTTGGTGTTTTTTTTTTAATCCAAAAAAAAAACTTTATTGGTTACATACAGCTAAAAAGAACATAGCCAGCCACATAAACTGTACATTATACAAAAATAACCCTGATTCGCACCAACAGTGCCCACCAAATGTATACATCAAAAAGCAGTCTACACAAACATAAGACAACTGACTTTTCCCATCTCGAATGGGACCGGGCAGGGATGTCTGCTCTCTCCACTGCTTTTCACCCTGTGCATCGAACCCCTGGCAGCCCAGATCAGTCAAGAATTTCAAGTCTCATTATTTGCAGACGATATACTCCTGACCTTGACGCGCCCACGCACGACCCTCCCTAATCTTCATAGGCTCCTGGAGGAATTTGGATCCCTGTCGGGTTACAAAACAAATTCCTCTAAATTCGAAGCCCTGCCAATTAACATATCCTCTTCGGAGGTACGCCATCTCTCTGACAATTTCCCCTACGCTTGGAAGACGCACGCCATTAGGTACCTAGGAGTGCACCTCACCCCCCGCTACGAATCACTATGCGATGTCAATTTTAGACCCCTATTTTCGCAAATCAGGTCCCTTCTGTCTAAATGGAGACACTACCCAATATCTTGGTTCGGACGTATAGCCTCGATCAAAATGACCATATTGCCTAAAATACTGTATTGCTTTACGACCCTCCCAGTTCCCATCCCACTAGTTCAACTTTGGAAACTCCAGACTGATCTCTTAAACTTCACATGGAACTACAACCGAGTTGCTCGCTCGATACTCTATGCCTCCCGAAACAAGGGTGGTCTGGCCTTTCCAAACCTCCTTCGCTATTACAATGCTACCCAGTTGAGAGCAATCGCATCCTGGGTCACCCTCCCGGCCTACAATAGATGGACACAAATAGATAAATTGTGGATAGCCCCCATACACCTGAACACCCTACTGTGGAACACGAATGCCGAGGTCCCCTCCACCTCTCTTCTACATACCATGAATCTACTGCGGTCCATCTGGAAACAACTGAACTGTGTTAATCCCCTCCAATCTGAGGCCTCCTTAGTCACAGCCTTTCACTATAACCCTAAATTACCCAATAGTTTAACCTACCAGATGATTTATCCCTGGTTACAGAAAAATCTTTCTCACTTCAGACATCTAGTAAACCCAGTAACCAGGGTATTATTACCCTTTGACCAACTTAGAGCTAAGCACGACCTCCCCAGTACTGCTCTCTTCGGGTACCTTCAGATACAGCATTATGCCCTCACTATCGACCCGACACTACAGTTCTCCATGCTTTCCCCATTTGAGAGAGTGGTCCTTTCAGGTCCCTCACAGAGAGGCCTGACCTCGGATATCTACAAAATTCTAAACTCTAGTGACAGACTCTACTTGGGGAAACATAGCTACATGCGCAAGTGGGAAGAAAACCTCGGGGAGGAACTCTCCCCTGCACAATGGAGAGCTGTATGGTATTGTGCGGCCAAAAGTTCTATATGTACTCTTTACAAAGAAAACACTTATAAGGTGCTTTATGGTTGGTACCTAACACCGTCTCGCTTACATGCCATATACCCATCAGCCTCGGACCACTGTTGGAGGTGTCATCGTGACCAAGGCACACTATTCCATATTTACTGGAGCTGCCCAGCTCTCCATCCCTACTGGAGCTCGGTGCGGGGCCTTCTCCATCGGCTGTTGGAGGTGGATTTCCCCCTCTCCCCTAAGCTGTTCCTACTGGGTCTTCTCCCTCCCAATCTCCCCGGACTAGCAAAAAAGCTCGCCACACATATCCTCACGGCGGCAAGCTGCTTAGTGGCATTACACTGGAAGAATCGACACCCCCCAACTCTCTCAAATCTCTACGCCAGAATTAAAGATGTAGAGCTCATGGAGTTTATGTTGGCCCGACTAGAAGATCGCATGGCCAGACACACAGCAATATGGGAGAGCTGGTATCTCCGGGTGGAACCCCCTTGATTGTTTGGGGCACCCCCCCCTTCTCCGCTCCCCGAGGTCCACGTCTACGTCAGCGCAGGATCCTCGAGTGACGAGTCTAGATGGTTGGAATTACTGTCCTCTACATTTTTCCTCCTCTTTCTTTCTTTTTTTACTATCCCCCCTTTTTCTTTTTTTTTTTTTTGTTTTAGAAATACAGTCTATGCATTTACGGAAACATTTTCTTCCTCAAGGTATGTTTAACTGATGACCGGGACCTGCATATAGGTCTATTGGTACAGCCACTGTGTTGCGCATATGCTCTCTTAGAGCCGAGCCTCAACCCTGGTCGGGCAACCAGCTAAGCCTTATGTTTGATAATTGCAGGATGCACTCATGCTACCTACAGATGTATGCTGATGCTTTCTTATTTCCCACCCCTCTCCCCTTCTCTGTTTGTTTTATCTCACTACCCCACCCCTGTTTTTGTGTTTCGTATTCTTGCATTGTAACTTTTAAACCTTAATAAAAATTGTCAACTATTAAAAAAAAAACATAAGACAACTGACATAGCGAAAATACAGGGCCTTGTTAACAGCACGCCCACATGGAGTTCAAATTATACAATCAGCCCACATTAAGGCCCAGAAGTCTATCCATGGTCAGATCTGCCAGGCAAGCCCAGGTACATCCAACCATAGATCCCAAAGCCTCTTATAACTGTGTGAACACCCCCTATGCTGGTAAATAAGCTTTTCCATTCGAATGGGGTTTCCCAAAGCAGCCACCCACTCTTTAACCGTAGGAGGAGTCTCTGATTTCCAGTGTAGCATTATCATTTTACAAGCTTGAAATAAGGTCCTAGTAATAGCCTCTCTAGTATTATTTTCCCATTCAAATGCGTCTAATAGATTAAGCAAACAAGGTTTAGGGTCCAAAGGAAGCGACAATTGAAATACCCTGTTCAGGGTGCCCACCACCCCTCTCCAATATAAGTGCAGTTTGAGGCACCTCCATAATAGATGGATCAGATCACCGTGGTCACGCCCACACCTAGTACACATTGGCATAGGCAGTAATCCCATAGTGTGTAATCTAAGGGGGGTATAGTACACCCTCAAAATAATGTAGAGTTGCGTCAATCTTTGGGTTACATTCAAGGAGCAAATGTTCCCTGCCTGCAGGGCCTCGTCCCATTGATCCCCATCTAGTTGACCAAGGTCGACCTCCCACTTGGTCCTTACTCTTAGGGGGTGTTTCTTCAGAAAAAACTGAAGCAACATAGCATAACCTTGGGATATAAACCCTTTGGCTGTTGCCGCCTCCTTAATCAGGGTAAATAGGGGTACTAAGGACATAGACCATTCAGAGCTTCTACTCTGGGCTACTATTGCATGCCATAATTGCATGTAGTAGAAGTACAGGGGGAAGATCAAATGCCTCCCGTAAAGCATCAAAGGTGAGCAGCCATTATGAAAGATTTGTCTCAGATATACAACGTCATGTTTCCTCCATATAGCACCATGCTGTTTGGCTAACTCAAGGTAGGTATTATTTGATCAAATGGGGCTAAACTCCATAATACCTGTCGCTCCCTGGAGATATAGTGTGGCAAAAAAGTATTTAGTCAGCCACCAATTGTGCAAGTTCTCCCACTTAAAAAGATGAGAGAGGCCTGTAATTGTCATCATAGGTATACCTCAACTATGAGAGACAAAATGTGGAAACAAATCCAAACAATCACATTGTCTGATTTTTGAAAGAATTTATTTGCAAATCTGGCTCTCACAGACCTGTATCTTCTTCTTTAAGAGGCGGCTCTGTCCTCCACTTGTTACCTGTATTAATGGCACCTGTTTGAACTTGTTATCAGTATAAAAGACATCTGTCCACAACTTCAAACAGTCACACTCCAAACTCCACTATGGTGAAGACCAAAGAGCTGTCGAAGGACACCAGAAACAAAATTGTAGACCTGCACCAGGCTGGGAAGACTGAATCTGCAATAGGCAAGCAGCTTGGTGTGAAGAAATCAACTTTGGGAGCAATAATTAGAAAATGGAAGACATACAAGACCACTCATAATCTCCCTCGATCTGGGGCTCCACACAAGATCTCACTCCGTGGGGTCAAAATGATCACAAGAACGGTGAGCAAAAAACCCAGAACCACAAGGTGGGACCTAGTGAATGACCTGCAGAGAGCTGGGACCAACGTAACAAAGGCTACCATCAGTAACACACTACGCCGCCAGGGACTCAGATCCTGCAGTGCCAGAGGTGTCCCCCTGCTTAAGCCAGTACATGTCCGGGCCCAATTTGGACATTTTCACTTAGGGGGTGTACTCACTTTTGTTGCCAGCTGTTTAGACATTAATGGCTGTGTGTTGGGGTATTTTGAGGGGACAGCAAATTTACACTGTTATACAAGCTGTACACTCACTACTTTACATTGTAGCAAAGTGTAATTTCTTCACTGTTGTCACATGAAAAGATATAATAAAATATTTTCAAAAATGTAAAGGGTGTACTCACTTTTGTCAGATACTGTATTCACAGTACACAATCCTGCCAGCCAGTCCCTCTCAGTATATAGATACGTTTTTATCTGCCTGGAGGTCAGCTTTAAACATATAGAGTGTGTATATATACATTTCTTTGCATTCATAATCTTCCAAGACAATGAAAATAAAGGTGCTTCCTAGAACAGATTCTAAACTCCAGTTAACTGTGGTTAGCAGCTCAATTTATTTAGCTGTAGTACTATTCTTCTTTCCCACCAGAGTGGTTACAATTAATGAGAAGGTTTTTTTTGCCATTCTCCTATATCTTACATGTTGTAAGAGGGTGCTATGCTGTTTTGTATTGTCCATGCAAAAACATGGATAATGGCACACCTTTTTTGAGAATCAAAAGGGCACTGCCCTTAGGATTTTTTTTCTCCAATACCCTGTTTACAAGAAATGCATTGTGCTATATGGTTATATAACAACATCATGAGAAAAGCTACAAATGTGCATCATCAATTTGTGTAGAGTTTGCAGCCTCCATTTGCTTCAAGGACTCCCACGGGTGTGCTTCCCCTAGCCCATGGGCCTATTAAATGCAACACTCAGATTTTTCGCAATATTGTTATGAAATCTGTTGGTGGCACAGCGCTAAATAATAGTAATTAAATAAAAGTACCTTGCTCACGTCCTGTGTAGCTATGTAAGGAGGCAAGCAGGCATATTTGAATTGGGTCAGTGCAGACCCCATGGTGCTGTCATTCAATTCTAACAGAGGTCTATGTTTACGACCTTATATGCTGACATCAAAGAGAAAAACTGTCAGAAGGGGAGTTAGTGATCTGCAAACTAAATCTACCTCTGACAGGCATTTTTCTTTGCTGTAGTTATCTGATTTGGAATTATGCACACACTTTTGCTAGGGATGTCACCAAATGAACAGGCTTTAAGGCATCTCCTACAGAGCTGACACGTAACTTCGAAATTTTTCTGGAGCAAAGCAAGGTCAGGAAAGGGAATGTTGAAATTGGGAAAGTAAAGATTAATTACTTAGTTGAAAAAGTTCTGAACAGTTCTAATAGTTTTTAAGTGAGTTGCAATCTATTGTATTTATTTAACATTAATGTGGTAAATATGTAATATGGGAAATATCGGTATGCAACATAGCTACTGTGTCAAGGGGGTTGTTCCTTCTGTATTCCATTAATTTTTGCGTTTGAAAGGGTCTTTAATAATAAGTGCTGTGAGTAAGCGCTTTCAAAAACCTCTTCGAGGGATGTTTGGAGGCTTCCAGGTGTAGCCTGGTGACACCATAATTCTGCAGGCACAGTAAGGTCATCGTCCATCTCAACTAGGATATATACATACAGTATCTCACAAAAGTGAGTACACCCCTCACATTTTTGTAAATATTTTATCATATCTTTTCATGTGACAACACTGAAGAGAAGACACTTTGCTAAAATGTAAAGTAGTGCGTGTACAGCTTGTATAACAATGTAAATTTTGATGTCCCCTGAAAATAACTCAACATAGCCATTAATCACTTAAGGACCAGCCTCGTTTTGGATTTTAGGTGTTTACATGTTTAAAACAGTTTTTTTTGCTAGAAAATTACTTAGAACCCCCAAACATTATATATGTTTTTTTTCCTAACACCCTAGAGAATAAATTGGCGGTTGTTGCAATACTTTTTTTTGCACCGTATTTGCGCAGCGGTCTTATAAGCGCACTTTTTTTTGAAAAAATTCAATTTTTTGAATAAAAAAATAAGACAACAGTAAAGTTAGCCCAATTTTTTTTTATATTGTGAAATATAATGTTACACCAAGTAAATTGATACCCAACATATCACGCTTCAAAATTGCGCCCGCTCGTGGAATGGCGTCAAACTTTTACCCTCAAAAATCTCCATAGGCGACGTTTAAAAAATTCTACAGGTTGCATGTTTTGCGTTACAGAGGAGGTCTAGGGCTAGAATTATTGCTCTCGCTCTACTGGTCGCGGCGATACCTCACATGTGTGGTTTGACCACCGTTTTCATATGCGGGCGCTACTCGTGTATGCGTTCGCTTCTGCGCACGAGCTCGTCTGTTTAAAAAAAAAAAAAAAAAAAAATTGTGTGACTTTTATTCATAGTTACATAGTTACATAGTTACATAGTAGGTGAGGTTGAAAAAAGACACAAGTCCATCAAGTCCAACCTATGTGTGTGATTATGTGTCAGTATTGCATTGTATATCCCTGTATGTTGTGGTCATTCAGGTGCTCATCTAATAGTTTCTTGAAGCTATCAATGCTCCCCGCTGAGACCACCGCCTGTGGAAGGGAATTCCACATCCTTGCCGCTCTTACAGTAAAGAACCCTCTACGTAGTTTAAGATTAAACCTCTTTTCTTCTAATTTTAATGAGTGGCCACGAGTCTTGGTAAACTTGGCAATCTCCCAATGAGCAGGCTCAGGATGAGTCCTACACACAGTTATATAGACTGCAGGCACCTGTGAGCAATCACCCCTCCCCCTACTTAATAGCCTGAAGGAACCAAAGAAGAAAAAAAAAAAAAAAAAAAAAAAAAAAAAGCTATTTAAAAAGTGACAGAAAAGGCTAATTGAAAAGCTAAAAGGAAAAGCCCCAAAAATGCTACCCAGCAAACAAAAAGTAAAACTTGTTCACTCTCCGTCTGGTTTTAACTCACCACTTAGAAAAGTTCCACTTGGTATAAGTTCCAGCAATCTCCCAATGAGCAGGCTCAGGATGAGTCCTACACACAGTTATATAGACTGCAGGCACCTGTGAGCAATCACCCCTCCCCCTACTTAATAGCCTGAAGGAACCAAAGAAGAAAAAAAAAAAAAAAAAAAAAAAAGCTATTTAAAAAGTGACAGAAAAGGCTAATTGAAAAGCTAAAAGGAAAAGCCCCAAAAATGCTACCCAGCAAACAAAAAGTAAAACTTGTTCACTCTCCGTCTGGTTTTAACTCACCACTTAGAAAAGTTCCACTTGGTATAAGTTCCAGCAATCTCCCAATGAGCAGGCTCAGGATGAGTCCTACACACAGTTATATAGACTGCAGGCACCTGTGAGCAATCACCCCTCCCCCTACTTAATAGCCTGAAGGAACCAAAGAAGAAAAAAAAAAAAAAAAAAAAAAAAAAAAGCTATTTAAAAAGTGACAGAAAAGGCTAATTGAAAAGCTAAAAGGAAAAGCCCCAAAAATGCTACCCAGCAAACAAAAAGTAAAACTTGTTCACTCTCCGTCTGGTTTTAACTCACCACTTAGAAAAGTTCCACTTGGTATAAGTTCCAGCAATCTCCCAATGAGCAGGCTCAGGATGAGTCCTACACACAGTTATATAGACTGCAGGCACCTGTGAGCAATCACCCCTCCCCCTACTTAATAGCCTGAAGGAACCAAAGAAGAAAAAAAAAAAAAAAAAGCTATTTAAAAAGTGACAGAAAAGGCTAATTGAAAAGCTAAAAGGAAAAGCCCCAAAAATGCTACCCAGCAAACAAAAAGTAAAACTTGTTCACTCTCCGTCTGGTTTTAACTCACCACTTAGAAAAGTTCCACTTGGTATAAGTTCCAGCAATCTCCCAATGAGCAGGCTCAGGATGAGTCCTACACACAGTTATATAGACTGCAGGCACCTGTGAGCAATCACCCCTCCCCCTACTTAATAGCCTGAAGGAACCAAAGAAGAAAAAAAAAAAAAAAAAAAAAAAAAAAAAAAGCTATTTAAAAAGTGACAGAAAAGGCTAATTGAAAAGCTAAAAGGAAAAGCCCCAAAAATGCTACCCAGCAAACAAAAAGTAAAACTTGTTCACTCTCCGTCTGGTTTTAACTCACCACTTAGAAAAGTTCCACTTGGTATAAGTTCCAGCAATCTCCCAATGAGCAGGCTCAGGATGAGTCCTACACACAGTTATATAGACTGCAGGCACCTGTGAGCAATCACCCCTCCCCCTACTTAATAGCCTGAAGGAACCAAAGAAGAAAAAAAAAAAAAAAAAAAAAAAAGCTATTTAAAAAGTGACAGAAAAGGCTAATTGAAAAGCTAAAAGGAAAAGCCCCAAAAATGCTACCCAGCAAACAAAAAGTAAAACTTGTTCACTCTCCGTCTGGTTTTAACTCACCACTTAGAAAAGTTCCACTTGGTATAAGTTCCAGCAATCTCCCAATGAGCAGGCTCAGGATGAGTCCTACACACAGTTATATAGACTGCAGGCACCTGTGAGCAATCACCCCTCCCCCTACTTAATAGCCTGAAGGAACCAAAGAAGAAAAAAAAAAAAAAAAAAAAAAAAAGCTATTTAAAAAGTGACAGAAAAGGCTAATTGAAAAGCTAAAAGGAAAAGCCCCAAAAATGCTACCCAGCAAACAAAAAGTAAAACTTGTTCACTCTCCGTCTGGTTTTAACTCACCACTTAGAAAAGTTCCACTTGGTATAAGTTCCAGCAATCTCCCAATGAGCAGGCTCAGGATGAGTCCTACACACAGTTATATAGACTGCAGGCACCTGTGAGCAATCACCCCTCCCCCTACTTAATAGCCTGAAGGAACCAAAGAAGAAAAAAAAAAAAAAAAAAAGCTATTTAAAAAGTGACAGAAAAGGCTAATTGAAAAGCTAAAAGGAAAAGCCCCAAAAATGCTACCCAGCAAACAAAAAGTAAAACTTGTTCACTCTCCGTCTGGTTTTAACTCACCACTTAGAAAAGTTCCACTTGGTATAAGTTCCAGCAATCTCCCAATGAGCAGGCTCAGGATGAGTCCTACACACAGTTATATAGACTGCAGGCACCTGTGAGCAATCACCCCTCCCCCTACTTAATAGCCTGAAGGAACCAAAGAAGAAAAAAAAAAAAAAAAAAAAAAAGCTATATAAAAAGTGACAGAAAAGGCTAATTGAAAAGCTAAAAGGAAAAGCCCCAAAAATGCTACCCAGCAAACAAAAAGTAAAACTTGTTCACTCTCCGTCTGGTTTTAACTCACCACTTAGAAAAGTTCCACTTGGTATAAGTTCCAGCAATCTCCCAATGAGCAGGCTCAGGATGAGTCCTACACACAGTTATATAGACTGCAGGCACCTGTGAGCAATCACCCCTCCCCCTACTTAATAGCCTGAAGGAACCAAAGAAGAAAAAAAAAAAAAAAAAAAAAAGCTATTTAAAAAGTGACAGAAAAGGCTAATTGAAAAGCTAAAAGGAAAAGCCCCAAAAATGCTACCCAGCAAACAAAAAGTAAAACTTGTTCACTCTCCGTCTGGTTTTAACTCACCACTTAGAAAAGTTCCACTTGGTATAAGTTCCAGCAATCTCCCAATGAGCAGGCTCAGGATGAGTCCTACACACAGTTATATAGACTGCAGGCACCTGTGAGCAATCACCCCTCCCCCTACTTAATAGCCTGAAGGAACCAAAGAAGAAAAAAAAAAAAAAAAAAAGCTATTTAAAAAGTGACAGAAAAGGCTAATTGAAAAGCTAAAAGGAAAAGCCCCAAAAATGCTACCCAGCAAACAAAAAGTAAAACTTGTTCACTCTCCGTCTGGTTTTAACTCACCACTTAGAAAAGTTCCACTTGGTATAAGTTCCAGCAATCTCCCAATGAGCAGGCTCAGGATGAGTCCTACACACAGTTATATAGACTGCAGGCACCTGTGAGCAATCACCCCTCCCCCTACTTAATAGCCTGAAGGAACCAAAGAAGAAAAAAAAAAAAAAAAAAAAGCTATTTAAAAAGTGACAGAAAAGGCTAATTGAAAAGCTAAAAGGAAAAGCCCCAAAAATGCTACCCAGCAAACAAAAAGTAAAACTTGTTCACTCTCCGTCTGGTTTTAACTCACCACTTAGAAAAGTTCCACTTGGTATAAGTTCCAGCAATCTCCCAATGAGCAGGCTCAGGATGAGTCCTACACACAGTTATATAGACTGCAGGCACCTGTGAGCAATCACCCCTCCCCCTACTTAATAGCCTGAAGGAACCAAAGAAGAAAAAAAAAAAAAAAAAAAAAAAAAGCTATTTAAAAAGTGACAGAAAAGGCTAATTGAAAAGCTAAAAGGAAAAGCCCCAAAAATGCTACCCAGCAAACAAAAAGTAAAACTTGTTCACTCTCCGTCTGGTTTTAACTCACCACTTAGAAAAGTTCCACTTGGTATAAGTTCCAGCAATCTCCCAATGAGCAGGCTCAGGATGAGTCCTACACACAGTTATATAGACTGCAGGCACCTGTGAGCAATCACCCCTCCCCCTACTTAATAGCCTGAAGGAACCAAAGAAGAAAAAAAAAAAAAAAAAAAAAAAAAGCTATTTAAAAAGTGACAGAAAAGGCTAATTGAAAAGCTAAAAGGAAAAGCCCCAAAAATGCTACCCAGCAAACAAAAAGTAAAACTTGTTCACTCTCCGTCTGGTTTTAACTCACCACTTAGAAAAGTTCCACTTGGTATAAGTTCCAGCAATCTCCCAATGAGCAGGCTCAGGATGAGTCCTACACACAGTTATATAGACTGCAGGCACCTGTGAGCAATCACCCCTCCCCCTACTTAATAGCCTGAAGGAACCAAAGAAGAAAAAAAAAAAAAAAAAAAAAAAAAAAAGCTATTTAAAAAGTGACAGAAAAGGCTAATTGAAAAGCTAAAAGGAAAAGCCCCAAAAATGCTACCCAGCAAACAAAAAGTAAAACTTGTTCACTCTCCGTCTGGTTTTAACTCACCACTTAGAAAAGTTCCACTTGGTATAAGTTCCAGCAATCTCCCAATGAGCAGGCTCAGGATGAGTCCTACACACAGTTATATAGACTGCAGGCACCTGTGAGCAATCACCCCTCCCCCTACTTAATAGCCTGAAGGAACCAAAGAAGAAAAAAAAAAAAAAAAAAAAAAAAAGCTATTTAAAAAGTGACAGAAAAGGCTAATTGAAAAGCTAAAAGGAAAAGCCCCAAAAATGCTACCCAGCAAACAAAAAGTAAAACTTGTTCACTCTCCGTCTGGTTTTAACTCACCACTTAGAAAAGTTCCACTTGGTATAAGTTCCAGCAATCTCCCAATGAGCAGGCTCAGGATGAGTCCTACACACAGTTATATAGACTGCAGGCACCTGTGAGCAATCACCCCTCCCCCTACTTAATAGCCTGAAGGAACCAAAGAAGAAAAAAAAAAAAAAAAAAAAAAAAAAAAGCTATTTAAAAAGTGACAGAAAAGGCTAATTGAAAAGCTAAAAGGAAAAGCCCCAAAAATGCTACCCAGCAAACAAAAAGTAAAACTTGTTCACTCTCCGTCTGGTTTTAACTCACCACTTAGAAAAGTTCCACTTGGTATAAGTTCCAGCAATCTCCCAATGAGCAGGCTCAGGATGAGTCCTACACACAGTTATATAGACTGCAGGCACCTGTGAGCAATCACCCCTCCCCCTACTTAATAGCCTGAAGGAACCAAAGAAGAAAAAAAAAAAAAAAAAAAAAAAAAAAAAAGCTATTTAAAAAGTGACAGAAAAGGCTAATTGAAAAGCTAAAAGGAAAAGCCCCAAAAATGCTACCCAGCAAACAAAAAGTAAAACTTGTTCACTCTCCGTCTGGTTTTAACTCACCACTTAGAAAAGTTCCACTTGGTATAAGTTCCAGCAATCTCCCAATGAGCAGGCTCAGGATGAGTCCTACACACAGTTATATAGACTGCAGGCACCTGTGAGCAATCACCCCTCCCCCTACTTAATAGCCTGAAGGAACCAAAGAAGAAAAAAAAAAAAAAAAAAAAAAAAAAAAAAAGCTATTTAAAAAGTGACAGAAAAGGCTAATTGAAAAGCTAAAAGGAAAAGCCCCAAAAATGCTACCCAGCAAACAAAAAGTAAAACTTGTTCACTCTCCGTCTGGTTTTAACTCACCACTTAGAAAAGTTCCACTTGGTATAAGTTCCAGCAATCTCCCAATGAGCAGGCTCAGGATGAGTCCTACACACAGTTATATAGACTGCAGGCACCTGTGAGCAATCACCCCTCCCCCTACTTAATAGCCTGAAGGAACCAAAGAAGAAAAAAAAAAAAAAAAAAAAAAAAAGCTATTTAAAAAGTGACAGAAAAGGCTAATTGAAAAGCTAAAAGGAAAAGCCCCAAAAATGCTACCCAGCAAACAAAAAGTAAAACTTGTTCACTCTCCGTCTGGTTTTAACTCACCACTTAGAAAAGTTCCACTTGGTATAAGTTCCAGCAATCTCCCAATGAGCAGGCTCAGGATGAGTCCTACACACAGTTATATAGACTGCAGGCACCTGTGAGCAATCACCCCTCCCCCTACTTAATAGCCTGAAGGAACCAAAGAAGAAAAAAAAAAAAAAAAAAAAAAAAAGCTATTTAAAAAGTGACAGAAAAGGCTAATTGAAAAGCTAAAAGGAAAAGCCCCAAAAATGCTACCCAGCAAACAAAAAGTAAAACTTGTTCACTCTCCGTCTGGTTTTAACTCACCACTTAGAAAAGTTCCACTTGGTATAAGTTCCAGCAATCTCCCAATGAGCAGGCTCAGGATGAGTCCTACACACAGTTATATAGACTGCAGGCACCTGTAAGCAATCACCCCTCCCCCTACTTAATAGCCTGAAGGAACCAAAGAAGAAAAAAAAAAAAAAAAAAAAAAAAGCTATTTAAAAAGTGACAGAAAAGGCTAATTGAAAAGCTAAAAGGAAAAGCCCCAAAAATGCTACCCAGCAAACAAAAAGTAAAACTTGTTCACTCTCCGTCTGGTTTTAACTCACCACTTAGAAAAGTTCCACTTGGTATAAGTTCCAGCAATCTCCCAATGAGCAGGCTCAGGATGAGTCCTACACACAGTTATATAGACTGCAGGCACCTGTGAGCAATCACCCCTCCCCCTACTTAATAGCCTGAAGGAACCAAAGAAGAAAAAAAAAAAAAAAAAAAAGCTATTTAAAAAGTGACAGAAAAGGCTAATTGAAAAGCTAAAAGGAAAAGCCCCAAAAATGCTACCCAGCAAACAAAAAGTAAAACTTGTTCACTCTCCGTCTGGTTTTAACTCACCACTTAGAAAAGTTCCACTTGGTATAAGTTCCAGCAATCTCCCAATGAGCAGGCTCAGGATGAGTCCTACACACAGTTATATAGACTGCAGGCACCTGTGAGCAATCACCCCTCCCCCTACTTAATAGCCTGAAGGAACCAAAGAAGAAAAAAAAAAAAAAAAAAAAAAGCTATTTAAAAAGTGACAGAAAAGGCTAATTGAAAAGCTAAAAGGAAAAGCCCCAAAAATGCTACCCAGCAAACAAAAAGTAAAACTTGTTCACTCTCCGTCTGGTTTTAACTCACCACTTAGAAAAGTTCCACTTGGTATAAGTTCCAGCAATCTCCCAATGAGCAGGCTCAGGATGAGTCCTACACACAGTTATATAGACTGCAGGCACCTGTGAGCAATCACCCCTCCCCCTACTTAATAGCCTGAAGGAACCAAAGAAGAAAAAAAAAAAAAAAAAAAGCTATTTAAAAAGTGACAGAAAAGGCTAATTGAAAAGCTAAAAGGAAAAGCCCCAAAAATGCTACCCAGCAAACAAAAAGTAAAACTTGTTCACTCTCCGTCTGGTTTTAACTCACCACTTAGAAAAGTTCCACTTGGTATAAGTTCCAGCAATCTCCCAATGAGCAGGCTCAGGATGAGTCCTACACACAGTTATATAGACTGCAGGCACCTGTGAGCAATCACCCCTCCCCCTACTTAATAGCCTGAAGGAACCAAAGAAGAAAAAGAAAAAAAAAAAAAGCTATTTAAAAAGTGACAGAAAAGGCTAATTGAAAAGCTAAAAGGAAAAGCCCCAAAAATGCTACCCAGCAAACAAAAAGTAAAACTTGTTCACTCTCCGTCTGGTTTTAACTCACCACTTAGAAAAGTTCCACTTGGTATAAGTTCCAGCAATCTCCCAATGAGCAGGCTCAGGATGAGTCCTACACACAGTTATATAGACTGCAGGCACCTGTGAGCAATCACCCCTCCCCCTACTTAATAGCCTGAAGGAACCAAAGAAGAAAAAAAAAAAAAAAAAAAGCTATTTAAAAAGTGACAGAAAAGGCTAATTGAAAAGCTAAAAGGAAAAGCCCCAAAAATGCTACCCAGCAAACAAAAAGTAAAACTTGTTCACTCTCCGTCTGGTTTTAACTCACCACTTAGAAAAGTTCCACTTGGTATAAGTTCCAGCAATCTCCCAATGAGCAGGCTCAGGATGAGTCCTACACACAGTTATATAGACTGCAGGCACCTGTGAGCAATCACCCCTCCCCCTACTTAATAGCCTGAAGGAACCAAAGAAGAAAAAAAAAAAAAAAAAAAAAGCTATTTAAAAAGTGACAGAAAAGGCTAATTGAAAAGCTAAAAGGAAAAGCCCCAAAAATGCTACCCAGCAAACAAAAAGTAAAACTTGTTCACTCTCCGTCTGGTTTTAACTCACCACTTAGAAAAGTTCCACTTGGTATAAGTTCCAGCAATCTCCCAATGAGCAGGCTCAGGATGAGTCCTACACACAGTTATATAGACTGCAGGCACCTGTGAGCAATCACCCCTCCCCCTACTTAATAGCCTGAAGGAACCAAAGAAGAAAAAAAAAAAAAAAAAAAGCTATTTAAAAAGTGACAGAAAAGGCTAATTGAAAAGCTAAAAGGAAAAGCCCCAAAAATGCTACCCAGCAAACAAAAAGTAAAACTTGTTCACTCTCCGTCTGGTTTTAACTCACCACTTAGAAAAGTTCCACTTGGTATAAGTTCCAGCAATCTCCCAATGAGCAGGCTCAGGATGAGTCCTACACACAGTTATATAGACTGCAGGCACCTGTGAGCAATCACCCCTCCCCCTACTTAATAGCCTGAAGGAACCAAAGAAGAAAAAAAAAAAAAAAAAAAAGCTATTTAAAAAGTGACAGAAAAGGCTAATTGAAAAGCTAAAAGGAAAAGCCCCAAAAATGCTACCCAGCAAACAAAAAGTAAAACTTGTTCACTCTCCGTCTGGTTTTAACTCACCACTTAGAAAAGTTCCACTTGGTATAAGTTCCAGCAATCTCCCAATGAGCAGGCTCAGGATGAGTCCTACACACAGTTATATAGACTGCAGGCACCTGTGAGCAATCACCCCTCCCCCTACTTAATAGCCTGAAGGAACCAAAGAAGAAAAAAAAAAAAAAAAAAAAAAAAGCTATTTAAAAAGTGACAGAAAAGGCTAATTGAAAAGCTAAAAGGAAAAGCCCCAAAAATGCTACCCAGCAAACAAAAAGTAAAACTTGTTCACTCTCCGTCTGGTTTTAACTCACCACTTAGAAAAGTTCCACTTGGTATAAGTTCCAGCAATCTCCCAATGAGCAGGCTCAGGATGAGTCCTACACACAGTTATATAGACTGCAGGCACCTGTGAGCAATCACCCCTCCCCCTACTTAATAGCCTGAAGGAACCAAAGAAGAAAAAAAAAAAAAAAAAAAAAAAAAGCTATTTAAAAAGTGACAGAAAAGGCTAATTGAAAAGCTAAAAGGAAAAGCCCCAAAAATGCTACCCAGCAAACAAAAAGTAAAACTTGTTCACTCTCCGTCTGGTTTTAACTCACCACTTAGAAAAGTTCCACTTGGTATAAGTTCCAGCAATCTCCCAATGAGCAGGCTCAGGATGAGTCCTACACACAGTTATATAGACTGCAGGCACCTGTGAGCAATCACCCCTCCCCCTACTTAATAGCCTGAAGGAACCAAAGAAGAAAAAAAAAAAAAAAAAAAAAAAAAAAAAGCTATTTAAAAAGTGACAGAAAAGGCTAATTGAAAAGCTAAAAGGAAAAGCCCCAAAAATGCTACCCAGCAAACAAAAAGTAAAACTTGTTCACTCTCCGTCTGGTTTTAACTCACCACTTAGAAAAGTTCCACTTGGTATAAGTTCCAGCAATCTCCCAATGAGCAGGCTCAGGATGAGTCCTACACACAGTTATATAGACTGCAGGCACCTGTGAGCAATCACCCCTCCCCCTACTTAATAGCCTGAAGGAACCAAAGAAGAAAAAAAAAAAAAAAAAAAAAAAAGCTATTTAAAAAGTGACAGAAAAGGCTAATTGAAAAGCTAAAAGGAAAAGCCCCAAAAATGCTACCCAGCAAACAAAAAGTAAAACTTGTTCACTCTCCGTCTGGTTTTAACTCACCACTTAGAAAAGTTCCACTTGGTATAAGTTCCAGCAATCTCCCAATGAGCAGGCTCAGGATGAGTCCTACACACAGTTATATAGACTGCAGGCACCTGTGAGCAATCACCCCTCCCCCTACTTAATAGCCTGAAGGAACCAAAGAAGAAAAAAAAAAAAAAAAAAAAAAAAGCTATTTAAAAAGTGACAGAAAAGGCTAATTGAAAAGCTAAAAGGAAAAGCCCCAAAAATGCTACCCAGCAAACAAAAAGTAAAACTTGTTCACTCTCCGTCTGGTTTTAACTCACCACTTAGAAAAGTTCCACTTGGTATAAGTTCCAGCAATCTCCCAATGAGCAGGCTCAGGATGAGTCCTACACACAGTTATATAGACTGCAGGCACCTGTGAGCAATCACCCCTCCCCCTACTTAATAGCCTGAAGGAACCAAAGAAGAAAAAAAAAAAAAAAAAAAAAAAAAAAAAAGCTATTTAAAAAGTGACAGAAAAGGCTAATTGAAAAGCTAAAAGGAAAAGCCCCAAAAATGCTACCCAGCAAACAAAAAGTAAAACTTGTTCACTCTCCGTCTGGTTTTAACTCACCACTTAGAAAAGTTCCACTTGGTATAAGTTCCAGCAATCTCCCAATGAGCAGGCTCAGGATGAGTCCTACACACAGTTATATAGACTGCAGGCACCTGTGAGCAATCACCCCTCCCCCTACTTAATAGCCTGAAGGAACCAAAGAAGAAAAAAAAAAAAAAAAAAAAAAAAGCTATTTAAAAAGTGACAGAAAAGGCTAATTGAAAAGCTAAAAGGAAAAGCCCCAAAAATGCTACCCAGCAAACAAAAAGTAAAACTTGTTCACTCTCCGTCTGGTTTTAACTCACCACTTAGAAAAGTTCCACTTGGTATAAGTTCCAGCAATCTCCCAATGAGCAGGCTCAGGATGAGTCCTACACACAGTTATATAGACTGCAGGCACCTGTGAGCAATCACCCCTCCCCCTACTTAATAGCCTGAAGGAACCAAAGAAGAAAAAAAAAAAAAAAAAAAAAAAAAAGCTATTTAAAAAGTGACAGAAAAGGCTAATTGAAAAGCTAAAAGGAAAAGCCCCAAAAATGCTACCCAGCAAACAAAAAGTAAAACTTGTTCACTCTCCGTCTGGTTTTAACTCACCACTTAGAAAAGTTCCACTTGGTATAAGTTCCAGCAATCTCCCAATGAGCAGGCTCAGGATGAGTCCTACACACAGTTATATAGACTGCAGGCACCTGTGAGCAATCACCCCTCCCCCTACTTAATAGCCTGAAGGAACCAAAGAAGAAAAAAAAAAAAAAAAAAAGCTATTTAAAAAGTGACAGAAAAGGCTAATTGAAAAGCTAAAAGGAAAAGCCCCAAAAATGCTACCCAGCAAACAAAAAGTAAAACTTGTTCACTCTCCGTCTGGTTTTAACTCACCACTTAGAAAAGTTCCACTTGGTATAAGTTCCAGCAATCTCCCAATGAGCAGGCTCAGGATGAGTCCTACACACAGTTATATAGACTGCAGGCACCTGTGAGCAATCACCCCTCCCCCTACTTAATAGCCTGAAGGAACCAAAGAAGAAGAAAAAAAAAAAAAAAAAAAAAAAAAGCTATTTAAAAAGTGACAGAAAAGGCTAATTGAAAAGCTAAAAGGAAAAGCCCCAAAAATGCTACCCAGCAAACAAAAAGTAAAACTTGTTCACTGTCCGTCTGGTTTTAACTCACCACTTAGAAAAGTTCCACTTGGTATAAGTTCCAGCAATCTCCCAATGAGCAGGCTCAGGATGAGTCCTACACACAGTTATATAGACTGCAGGCACCTGTGAGCAATCACCCCTCCCCCTACTTAATAGCCTGAAGGAACCAAAGAAGAAAAAAAAAAAAAAAAAAAAAAAAAGCTATTTAAAAAGTGACAGAAAAGGCTAATTGAAAAGCTAAAAGGAAAAGCCCCAAAAATGCTACCCAGCAAACAAAAAGTAAAACTTGTTCACTCTCCGTCTGGTTTTAACTCACCACTTAGAAAAGTTCCACTTGGTATAAGTTCCAGCAATCTCCCAATGAGCAGGCTCAGGATGAGTCCTACACACAGTTATATAGACTGCAGGCACCAGTGAGCAATCACCCCTCCCCCTACTTAATAGCCTGAAGGAACCAAAGAAGAAAAAAAAAAAAAAAAAAAAAAAAAAAAAAGCTATTTAAAAAGTGACAGAAAAGGCTAATTGAAAAGCTAAAAGGAAAAGCCCCAAAAATGCTACCCAGCAAACAAAAAGTAAAACTTGTTCACTCTCCGTCTGGTTTTAACTCACCACTTAGAAAAGTTCCACTTGGTATAAGTTCCAGCAATCTCCCAATGAGCAGGCTCAGGATGAGTCCTACACACAGTTATATAGACTGCAGGCACCTGTGAGCAATCACCCCTCCCCCTACTTAATAGCCTGAAGGAACCAAAGAAGAAAAAAAAAAAAAGCTATTTAAAAAGTGACAGAAAAGGCTAATTGAAAAGCTAAAAGGAAAAGCCCCAAAAATGCTACCCAGCAAACAAAAAGTAAAACTTGTTCACTCTCCGTCTGGTTTTAACTCACCACTTAGAAAAGTTCCACTTGGTATAAGTTCCAGCAATCTCCCAATGAGCAGGCTCAGGATGAGTCCTACACACAGTTATATAGACTGCAGGCACCTGTGAGCAATCACCCCTCCCCCTACTTAATAGCCTGAAGGAACCAAAGAAGAAAAAAAAAAAAAAAAAAAAAAAAAAAAAAAGCTATTTAAAAAGTGACAGAAAAGGCTAATTGAAAAGCTAAAAGGAAAAGCCCCAAAAATGCTACCCAGCAAACAAAAAGTAAAACTTGTTCACTCTCCGTCTGGTTTTAACTCACCACTTAGAAAAGTTCCACTTGGTATAAGTTCCAGCAATCTCCCAATGAGCAGGCTCAGGATGAGTCCTACACACAGTTATATAGACTGCAGGCACCTGTGAGCAATCACCCCTCCCCCTACTTAATAGCCTGAAGGAACCAAAGAAGAAAAAAAAAAAATGTAAACATCCCTTGTAATAGAAAAAAGCATGACAGGACCTCTTAAATATGGGATCTGGGGTCAAAAAGACCTCAGATCTCATATTTACACTAAAATGTAATAAAAAAAAAAAAGTTATTTAGAAAAATTACATTGAAAAAATATGCCTTTAAGAGGCGTGGGCGGAAGTGACGTTTTGACGTCGCTTCCGCCCAGCAGTGTCATGAGTGGGCGCCATCTTAGCCTCACTCGTCTCCAGGCACAGAAGGGAGATAGACGCGTTCGCCTCCGCCGCTACCGACGGCTCCGGTAAGTGGCGGAGGGCACCGGATCGGGGCGGGAGGGGGGGCCCTCTCCCGCCACCGATAAAAGTGATCTCGCTGCGAATCCGCCGCAGGGACCACTTTTATCAGAAAGCCGACCGCCGCACGAAAACGGGGATACCGGGGTTATGGCAGCTAGCTGCTGCCATAACAATGATATCCACCGGCAAAGTTTGGACGTACATCGACGTGCGGCAGTCCGGAAGTGGTTAATGTCTAAACTGCTGGCAACAAAAGTGAGTACATCCCTAAGTGAAAATGTCCAAATTGGGCCCAATTAGCCATTTTCCCTCCCCTGTTTCATGTGACTTGTTAGTGTTACAAGGTCTCAGATGTGAATGGGGAGCAGGTGTGTTAAATTTGGTGTTATCAACTCTCACTCTCTCATACTGGTCACTGGAAGTTCAAGATGGCACCTCATGGCAAAGAACTCTCTGAGAATCTAAAAAAAAAAAAGAATTGTTGTTGTACATAAAGATGGTCTAGGCTACAAGAAGATTGCCAAGACCCTGAAACTGAGCTGCAGCACTGTGGCCAAGACCATACAGCGGTTAAACAGGACAGGTTCCACTCAGAACAGGCCTCGCCATGGTCTACCAAATAAGTTTAGTGCACGTGCTCAGCGTCATATCCAGAGGTTGTGTTTGGGACATATGAGTGCTGCCTACATTGCTGCAGAGGTTTAAGGGGTGGGGGGTCAGCCTGTCAGTGCTCAGACCATACGCCGCACCCTGCATCAAATTGGTCTGCATGGCTGTTGTCCCAGAAGTAAGCCTCTTCTAAAGATGATGCACAAGAAAGCCTGTAGTTTTCTGAAGACAAGCAGACTAAGGACATGGATTACTGAAACCATGTCCTGTGATCTGATGAGACCAAGAGAAACCTATTTGGTTCAGATGGTATCAAGTGTGGCAGCAACCAGGTGAGGAGTACAAAGACAAGTGTGTCTTGCCTACAGTCAACCATGGTGGTAGGAATGGAATGGTCTGGGGCTGCATGAGTTCTGCCGGCACTGGAGAGCTACAGTTCATTGCTGGAACCATGAATGCCAACATGTACTGTGACATACTGAAGCAGAACGTGATCCCCTCCCTTCGGAGACTGGGCTGCAGGGCAGTATTCCAACATGATAACGGCCCTAAAAACACCTCCAAGAAGACCGCTGCCTGGCTAAAGAAGCTGAGGGTAAAGATGATGGACTGGCCAAGCATGTCTCCAGACCTAAATCCTATTGAGCATCTGTGGGGCATCCTCAAACAGAAGGTGGAGGAGCGCAAGATCTCTAACATCCACCAGCTCCATGATGTCGTCATGGAGGAGTGGAAGAGGACTCCAGTGGCAACTTGTGAAGCTCTGGTAAACTCCATGCCCAAGAGGGTTAAGGCAGTGCTGGAAAATAATGGTGGCCACACAAAATATTGACACTTTGGGCCCAGTTTGGTCATTTTCATTGAGGGGTGTACTCACTTTTGTGCCAGCGGTTTAGATAATTGCTGTGTGTTGAGCTATATTGAGGGGACAGCAAATTTACACTGTTATACAAGCTGTATACTCACTACTTTACATTGTAGCAAAGTGTCATTTCTTCAGTGTTGTCACATGAAAAGTTAGAATGAAATATTTACAAAAATGTGAGGGTTGTACTCACTTTTGTGAGATACTGTAGGTGTGCACAGCCTATTGCATTAGAGTGTGCAAGTTCAAACACACACACCTTTCTCTGCAGCCTCAGCTGCACTGGACAGTGAATGAATGGGAAGTACTCTATGCTGAGTGGCTTCCCGTTCATTCACAAACTGAAGCATAGTAAACACACTGTGTTCATTTAGAAAAGGAAAGGGGCAGTAAATGACATATTGAGTAGCCCTTTCATCCACTCTCCATCCTGAAACATCCCCCGCAGCAGCGGAGGGAAGAGGACGGAAGTCAGTAGCACTGCAGGAAAGGCAACATGGGGGGAAACCCGGGGAGTCGACACTGCACCAAGTGATTAGCGTGTGCCCAGGCACACCTGGCATCCCACCCTGCGCATGCCTATGGATATGTACTACGCTGGATATCTAACAGACAGAACAATCACATAAAGAGTCTGCATCAGACAACATCGTACAGTACAGGACATATGATCAGAGGCTGGATTATGGGTTATATGCAGCTCCCTCCAGGTAATTGGACAATGGCAAACAGAGCTTCCACTCCCAGCAAGCCTCAATTTTTTTGCTAGCATTCTTTCAGAGGGTAGTTGTTAACATTACTTACTCTGAATGGTGTACCCCATGGTTCAGTGTTGGGACCTTTCCTTTTTAATATATTTATAAATGATATAGGGTCTGGGATTAAAAGTACAATTTCAGTCTTTGCAGATGACACCAAGCTATGCAGTGGAATACCATCCTTACAGAATGGCTCCAACTTATTAGCCAACCTCAATGCACTGTTTAATTGGGCAACTATGAGGCAAATCAGGTTTAATGTTGATAAATGTAAAGTTATGCACTTGGGGGCTAAGAATATGCATACTATGCATACTATACATACTATGGGGAATACTACTGGAGGAATCAACTGTGGAGGAGTAACTGGGTGTTCTGGTAGATCACAAGCTTCATAATAGCATGCAATGCCAAGCTGCTGTTTCCAAACTGAGCAAAGACCTTTCTTGTATTAAGTGAGGTATGGACTCCAGAGTTAGTAAGACCTCATCTGAAATATGCAGTTCAGTTTTGGGCACCAGTTTACAAAAAAGGATATCGGGGAACTTGAGAAAGTGCAGAGAAGGGCAACCAAACTGATAAGAGGCATGGGGGAGCTCCATTTAGTCTACATTTATTCACTCTTGAGAAGAGAAGATTAAGAGGGGGGGTATGATTAACATGTATAATTTAAATACATAGGTGGTCCATATATTGAACTTGGTGTTGAGTTATTCACTTTAAGGTCATCACAGAGGACTAGGGGGCATTCTTTACATCTGGAGGAAAAGAGATTTCATCTCCAAATACGTAGATTGCTTTAACCACTTCTCCTTAGGTGACATCATATGATGTCCTGAAGTTTAAGTGGTTAAATCTGAATGATGCCTGAAGCTGCAGGCATCATTCAGATATCTTTTATTTCTGCCAGCGATTCCCTGTCATGTAAAAACAATCATAGCGGCTGTTTAGCCGCTTGATTGTTTTTACAGCCGGCGGAAGGGGACATACCCCCTCCCGCTGCCCTCCGGTGCTTCGACTGGCTCGCTCGTGTGATTGGCGAGCCTGAAAATGAGTTGGCCAGCGACAACCGATTACCATAGAGAATACAGTGGACCAGATGGTCCCCAGCAGTCTCTATGATCTTCAGAGGCCAGGTGCGACGTTATGACGTCACGTCCGGCCTGGGCAGATATAAACACTGCCGTTGCCTCGGCTAGGAAGCAGAGATTGTTTTCTTATTTTTTTATTTCAGGCTTTCCAGCCTAGAGGCGAGATCTGGGGACTTATAGACTCCAGATCTTGCTATAAAGAGCACCTGTCATGCCCAATTCCTATTACAAGTGATGTTTACATTCCTTGTAATAGGAATAAAAGTGATCAAACATTTTTTTTAAAGGGAAAGTGTCAAAATAAAAAAAATAAAAGTACAATAAACAATAATAATATTTTTTTAAAAGTGCCCCTATCCCCGCGTGCTCGCACGCAGAAGCAAACGCATATATACGTTGCGCCCGCATATGCAAACAGCGTTCAAACCACACATGTGAAGTATTGCTGCGAATGTTATGCCCCGTACACACGGTCGGACTTTGTTCGGACATTCCAACAACAAAATCCTAGGATTTTTTCCGACGGATGTTGGCTCAAACTTGTTTTGCCTACACACGGTCACACAAAGTTGTCGGAATTTCCGATCGCCAAGAACGCGGTGACGTACACCACGTACGACGAGACTAGAAAAGGCCGGGTCAGAACCAAGCGTGGCACCCTTTGTGCTCCTTTTGCTAATCTCGTGTTAGTAAAAGTTTGGTGAGAGACGATTCGCGCTTTTTCAGACTCGTGGCTTTCAGATCATTTTCTGCCGTTCAGTTTGTGCTTGTGGGTTTGTATCTGCTCTTCAGTGCGTGCAGTCAGTTCGTATCAGAGTTTTCTGTGTGATCTTGCCTGCTCGTTGCTGTTTTTCAGGTCGCTCTTCACAGGCCTTGCTGTTCTCCAGTGCGTTCTGTTACTTCGTTCTGAGCAGCCGACCGTTTTCTAGCCATGTTTCGTATGCGTACTCCTCGTACAGTTCGTGCTGTGCGGGGGCTTGGTGTTGGGGTCCTGACCTTGACACAAGTCCAGTCCATGAACAGGGTGGGGGGGAGTTCATGGACCAAGAATTGGTTGCTTCAGCGTGACCAGTTCTGTCATATGCCTTTGCTCCGTGAGATCTGTGAGAATAATCCTGATGATTTCAGGAACTTTCTCCGGATGACGGACCCCGTGTTTCACCGTTTGTTGGCTTCACTGACCCCCTATATCAGCAGGCAGGATACCTGCATGAGGCAAGCCATCACTCTGGAGCAGAGGTTGGTCGCTACCCTGCGGTATTTGGCCACAGGGAGAAATCTGCAGGACCTCAAGTTCTCGACAGGCATCTCCCCCCAGGCTCTTCTTTGTGGACATTTACTGCTTCTGTTTGTTTGAGCTGACCCTGACAGAAATGTGTGGAGTGCAGAAAATGTCGTGATTGTGTAACCTTATACAAAGCACTGTTGGCTGTTATTTACTAAATGCAAAGACACTTTTCACTACAAGTGCACTTGCAACTGCACTGAAACTGCACTTGTAGTACAAAGTGGATTTCCCCTTAGGAAATAACCCCCATTTTCTCCTAAAACAACAATTACATCACCCCAAAAGTGTTGTAGTGTTGAGACAATAATCCACACATTCTTGATGAGCAATCTTTTTAATACCTGCACAATCACATGTGCATTTACCAAAGGTTTTTCTGACAAACCAACATGTTTGTTGTATAACAATTTTTGTGGTGTCATTATCCAAAATCAAAATGTCCATTTTATAGAAAACAGGCCTGTGTAAAACCCACAAGAAAGACACAAATCTTGATCTTACAAAGTTCACATTTGGTAGAACTGGAAGGCAATATCAGACATGAGTATTTAAGAACTGTGTTTGATATTGCGTTCAGATGGGGGGAAATCACCCCTTGAAAAGCCAAATTTGGAAGATGCACACAAATTTCCCAATGTCAACATGTGCTAGCTGCCATCACGGGGGATCAAGGGATGTGTTTTGGGGGAGAAAGCCCTTCCTCACCGCTACTTTATAATTGAGGAAGTGGTTGCACCCCCAAAACGCATCCATTGATCTCCCGTGATGGCAGATAGCACATGTTGACACACTGTGTGCATCCTCCAAATTTGGCTTTGGGAAAAATCACAAAAACATTTCGCACATTGTAGCAGACAAAAGAAGAAAGTGATTTGGAGGGGTTTTAAACTCGCCCCAAAACATCAGTGATGTTTTTATATTTTGGAATAACATCATTGATGTTTTGCTTGATGTTTTCCAATTGTAAATTACACCCCATGATCTCCCTGATCAGGATCTGGGCACTTTCGGATGTGAAAGGATCTGGATCCACAACCTCACGATCACCTAAAAAGAGAGGAACCCAAAATAAATTACTTTTCAAAAAAATGCCGCAATCCATCTCTTATCTGAGCCTGTGGTTGCAGACACTCACCTGTTGTGGTGACTACTTCCACCACGTCTTCATCCTCCTGCTCATCTTGTGTTGGGGGGATTTCCCCTTCTTCCAGAGGGGGGGGGGGGGGGCTCTGGTCTCCTCGGATGAGGGGTGTCCTCCGAGTTCTTTCTCCCCTATGTAAAACAAAAATGGTATAATTAGCACACAGATATTTGAGGTCAGAACTATAAAGATGAAACATTGCTTGGAAGTGGGGTACAATTGTCTATTTTAGCCGAGTTCCAAGATGTAGCTTTTTTAGTGCCCTTTGTCAAGCTGCAATACTTTACCTGTTTGGTAAAAGCTTCACAGATGTAGCCCCCCCTATAGTATACACTGGAGCACGTGTGTGGCCCCCCTAATAAAAATGGTGTTCTTGTGTCCCACGCTATAGTGCTCCAGTGTCAAGATGTGAAAACAGCTGCTCAGTGTCCTCTCCTTACACACAATCTAGTTTGCATTTCATTCTAGTAACAAAGCCATCTACACAACCCAATTCTTTGAAGACAAGTATAGGGCGTCAAAATGGTGGCCAAATGCATATGGCCTAAACAATGGTATTTTATCGTCCGAAATAACAATGTGTGATCTGAACGAATAATGTGCCCATGAACATGAAAGTTGCCATTTTAAACTGTACAACAGTTCCTAAAAGCACATGGAGCAGCACGAACGTAATAAACACAAAAAAGAATAGGAACACAGCACAACTACTTACTTTTTTGCAGCACTCTCCGGATCTTTCTGTACTGCTCATGTTCTCGTAATTTCAGGTCCGACCACCGCTTCCTGAGCTGATCTTTCGATCGTCGTACCCCGAATTTCCGGTGCAGACTCCTGACCACTTTCGCCATGATCTTGGCCTTTCTGACATTGGGGTTGGGGTAAGGCCCATACTTTCCATCATAGTCGGCCTTCTTCAGGATGTCCACCATCTCCAACATCTCCCCAAAGGACATATTTGAGTCCTTTAATCTCCTTCTGGATCGGGACGTTTCAGGCTCCAGCCTTTCCTCCTCCTCCTCGTCGCTGTACTTAGCACTATCCTGCTGTCTCTCCGCCATGTGCTCTTCCTCCACTGCGCCGAACGTAAAGGGGCGGGGAATAGACTAGAAAGAACGTCAGGGGCGGGCGGAGTTATACGCATGCGCAGTGTGTATAAATCGTAACGCGCGCGTCTTACGTACGATCTGTGAGCGGAGGAATGAGCATCGGAGACGCCGATCGTGCTAACGAAGGTAGGATCTAAACTTGGGCCTATACTGCTTCGAAATGGAAGCCTATATTGTAACAAGATTAGGGGAGTTTGGCCTGACATTAGGCTTTGTCTTGTGTTGTGTCTTACAGAGAAAATGGATGGGTTCAACGACCACAATTTCCTGCCCCTGTTCATAGACAAGTACAGGGAGCTGCCCTGTCTGTGGCAAGTGAGACACCCCCACTATAATCACAAACAGAAGAGGCAGGCAGCGCTGGAGAAACTGCTGGAGTTGGTGAAGCCGGTGGTCCCCACAGCAACCATCCCTTATTTGAAAGCTAAAATTGGTGGCCTGAGGAGCACATATCTTAGGGAGCGCAAGAAGGTCACAGATTCCCAGAGGTCCGGAGCTGCAGCAGGTGACATTTATGTCCCCAGGCTGTGGTACTACGAGAGACTGCGATTTCTGTCAGACCACACTGAAGTCAGGGAATCCCTCTCCACTCTTCCTTCCACGCTTCTTTCCATCCCAGCTGAGGCTTCCGATGTCCAACCTGGGCCTTCCAGCCAGGAAGAAGTGGAGGAGCCCAGCTGGAGTCAGGTATAGCATTCTTCTACAGATTTCTGGTCAATAAATAAATGATGTTTATTAGATGTTATTATTAATCACTAATTGCTGATTAAAAAAAGTGCTTTACATATCAATAGACAGTAGTGGGCACCCAAAATTGGGACAAGAATGAAAACTGCTGGGCTCAGAAGGATAGTCTGTTATATTTGTTAACATTGAATTTGCAGCAGTCAGGAGGTAAAAATTGTGTGTGATTGATGAATAAAAAACTAAAACTATGTCCCTTTTTCATACACAGGAAGACCTCAGCCAGGAGGAGGCTGTGGAATGTGGCAGTCAGGAGGAGGCGGGGATTATTAGTGTCAGTCAGGAGGAGGCGGGGATTAGTGGCAGCCAGGAGGAGGCGGGGCTAAGTGGCAGCCAAGAGAAGCCAGGGACAAGTCGCAGCCTGACTGAGTCTCAGGTCCCTCCCCTCCGCCTGCCATATAAACGAGCCAGGAAGGCCACTCCGAGTCCCGTGCAGGATTCAGCGTACAGGCTGATCCAGGAGGCTTCGGCGTCCCTCCGAGCCTTCCCCAGTCCTGAAGAGGCCTTTGCCTGCATGGCTGCCACAAAATTGCAGGGCATGCAGGAGGGTCAACGCAAGATCTCTGAGGACCTGATTTATAAAGTCCTTCGTAAGGGGTTGAGTGGGGAACTGACACACAAGACGGATGTCATTGAGAGGGACGATCCTCCTCCTCCTCCTCCTCCTGCTGCCACAACTCCACCACCACAGCCAAAGCCTGTAAGGAAGCGTGGAAAGAAGACCAAAGAGTGATGACCCTGGGTTCAGTCTGGTCTGACAGAAGATGCAGTCTCTTGTATGACCACAGCCTGGGGACACAGATGTCATCTGCTGCTTTCCGGATCTCTGGGACTTCTGGACCAGACTGCCCTCCCTTAGATATGGACTCCTCAGGCCACCAATTTTGCTTTTAAATAATTGATGTCTGCCCTGGGGGTCCAAGGCTTCACCCACTTCTGCAGTTTCTCCAGCGTTGCCTCCCTCTTTGTTTATAGTTGTGACCCCTTAATAAAATTTTTTTAGGGAAATTCTACTCTCCTGTGTGTGTTTTCATCCAAAAAGGACAGTTTGTTGGTGACGATTGAGGTACATTTCTAAAGTGCAATGTGAAATTAACAAGGGACAACAACACCAAACAATCTCCTACAGATTACATAGAACAACATATTAGTGGTGTTCTGGGAACTTGTCACCAAAAACACACACAAACATTTTCGGGAGTACAAATCAAAATCACCAAAAAATAAAAAAATAAAAAAGAGAAACACAAAAAAAGAATCTACATTAAAGTCCAAAAATAAAAAAAAATTTTGTTGTCAGATGTGAGAAATCTAAATATATTGAGGGAATCCCGATAAATAGTAACGAAATAAGTTTGTGAGAAGTGTGTGTGAATATGAGCATCAAAACTACTTAATTCTTGTCACATTATAAAGAAGAAGAGAGTGCGCTGTATTAAACCATTTTGAACATTGCAGCGTGACGAAAGTGCTGTATCCATTCCGAACGCTACGTTTACCAGAACGAGCTGTCCCGTGTCGGAATTTCTTCTGAGCATGCGTGGCACTTTGTGCGTCGGAACAGGCCACACACGGTCGGAATTGACGCAATCGGATTTTGTTGTTGGAAAATTTTATCTCCTGCTGTCCAACTTTGTGTGTCGGAAAATCCGATGGAAAATGTCCAATGGAGCCCACACACGGTCGGAATTTCCGACAACACGCTCCGATCGGACAATGTCCATCGGAAAATCCGACCGTGTGTACGGGGCATTAGAGCAAGAGCAATAATTCTCACCCAAGACCTCCTCTGTAACTTTAAACAGGTAACCTGTAAACATTTTTAAAGCGTTGCCTATGGAGATTTTTAAGTGGCAAAGTTTGGCGCCATTGCAGGAGTGTGCGCAATTTTAAAGCATGACATGTTAGGTTTCTATTTACTCGGCGTAATATCATCTTTTACATTATACAAAACAATCGGCTAACTTCAGTGTTTTTTTTTTCTATTCATAAAACTGTTTTTATTGTGTTTTCTGCAACTTTCTTTTAATAAAAGTGGGCAGGAAAGCCCTGAAAACATCTATCTGGCATAGAGTAAACTCACTGTTTAGGCACTACCATTGAGCTAAGAAACCCCAAACTGTCACAATATTTATTAATGCAATAGATGTGATATGAATAACTGTTGCTATACACACAGTTAGCAAAACATGAAATGCAACAGCAAATGCAGCTGTGAATAACGTGCTATGATCAAAAAAGCAAAAATGCTAATAAATGTATAACATTCTATGACTTCAAAGTTAAAGTCCATTCAAAGTGAAAAAATGAAAAAGGAAAAGTGAATAATGGATAATTAAAAAATATTACAGTAAGAAGTTGAAATCCTTAAGTGAAGATGAAGATACCCATGTGAAGGCATAAAAACACTGGTCACTGGTTTGTGCAATCCACCACCAAGCAGTAAAATTTGCACGGCTTACCAGAAATTGTGGAATCATATACTGGTTTGTAATGAGTCAACCAAGCATATGTGAGGTTACACCTCAACCTTGTCCGGCTGTATTGGATGGATGGTCTGTATAGACCCTGTCACCAGTTGAATGAAGAGGTTCCACTTTAAACAGATTCCCAACGGATAGCAAACATCAGAAAGGAAGGCCGCTCCCGAACATGTATGTAGGGAATAAACGGCCACACGTAGTACAAAACTACTGAGTGCTAGAGATGCCTACAGGCCGCAGGCACTATGTCCCATGATCACTCCTGTCTCATCTAAAGTCCCAAACCTTTGATTGTATCTCTGGACACCTTTATTCATAGCTCTGTACAGCAACCTGGGTCGATGCTAATACTGCAAGAAACTCAGCCTAAGTAGAAGTTGTATAGTTTCCGTGTGAAACGTCAGCATTAGAGCCTTGGTGATTTTCACTTACTGACAAAGAGTTGTCCAGCCTGACTGGGACACTCCCAGGACATTGCTTAGCATTTCCAGGACGTTGCTAAGCACTCCCAGGATGTTGCTAAGTGAGGCCTAGTCATCACTGCTCACCTCCACCATCACAGGAGTGAGCTCTTGCTCTGATACAAACCTCCTCACATACTCTTTCTTTCCTCTGATACAGTAGCTCTGAGCTCAGCATTTGAGAGCTCACTCCTGTGATGGTGGAGGTGAGCATCACGGATCACGGTAAATGGCCGTTGACAGTGGCTGTTTACCAAGTGATCGCGCCATTAAATGACGGAGCAATCTGGCATCATGTCCGGTTCCTCTCTCCCCTCTCTGTACCGATTGGTACAGTGTGAGCGGAGAGGGGAGAGATCGGGTGCAGCAGGGCTGTGGGCAGGATCTGTAGTGCCCACAGAGCTGATCTGTTCCCATTGCAGCCTCATCCATTCATCCATCCATCCATGCTCAGACATCTCTCTGTCATACTCATCCAGCCAGCCATCCATGCTCAGACATCCCTCTGTCATACTCATCCTGCCATCCATACTCAGCAATACTCATCCATGCTCAACCATCCATACTCAGCAATACTCATCCATCCATCCATGCTCAGCCACCCATACTCAGCAATACTCATCCATCCATCCATCCACCCCCCCATGCATACTCAGCCATACCCAGCCATACTCAGCCATAACCAGCCATACCCAGTCGTACTCAGCCGTACCCAGTCGTACTCAGCCGTACCCAGCTGTAACCAGCTGTACTCAGCCGCACCAAGCTGTATTCAGCCGTACCCAGCCATACTCAGCCGTACCCAGCCATACTCAGCCGTACCCAGCCATACTCAGCTGTACCCAGCCATAATCAGCTGTACCCATTCGTCCTCAGCCATCCCATCCGTACTCAGCCATACTCAACTATAGCCATCCATACATACGCAGCCATCCACATTTATAGCTCAACCATGCTCAGCCATCCCAATCCACAGCTCATCCATCCCCATTCATGCTCATCCATGCCACTACAGTGCCTCACAAAAGTGTAATAGGTAGTCAAATTTGAAATGTATGCCCCTAGAACACCTGACGGTGCTCCCTGCATGTTGGGCCTCTGTTTGTGGCCTGGCTGTGGAAAAGTCTCACACATGTGGTATCGCCGTACTCAGGAGGAGTAGGAGAATCTATTTTGGGGTTTTTTTTTTTGGTATGTACATGTTATGTGTAAGAAGTATTGTATAAATTGACAACTTTGTGTAAATAAAATGCGTTTTAATTTTCTGTCCACATTTTCCAAAAACTTGTAGAAAGAAATTACATGTTCAAAAGACACATTATGCCTCATAGATTATACGTTGGGGTGTTTCCTTTCCAAAATGGGGTCATTTTTGGGGCGTTTCCATTGCCCTGGTGCTCCAGGGCCTTCAAAAGTGTAAGAGGTAGTCAAGAAATAATATGTATAATTTATGCTTCTAGAACGCCTGATGGTGCTCCCACAATGTTGGGCCTCTGTATACGGCCACGCTGTGTAAAAGTCTCACACATGTGGTATCACCGTACTCAGGAGGAGTAGCAGAATGTGTTTTGGGGTGTAATTTGTGGTATGCATATGCTGTGTGTGAGAAATAACCTGCTAATATGACAATTTTGTGAAAAAAAAATTTAAAAAATCTTGATTTTGCAAAGAATTGTGGGAAAATTACAACTTCAAAAAACTCACAATACCTCTTACTAAATACCTTGGAATGTCTACCTTCCAAAAAGGGGTCATTTTGGGGGCTACTTGTACTTTCCTGGCTTGTTAGGGTCTCAAGAAATTAGAGGTTGTCAGGCCGTCAGTACTTCAGGTGTGATAAATTTTCAGAGATTGGCACCATAGCTTGTGGATTCTATAACTTTCACAAAGACCAAATAATATACACCAATTTCGGTTATTTTTACCAAAGATATGTAGCAGTATAAATTTTGGCCAAAATTTAGGAAAAAACATGACTAATTTGCAAAAACAGAGTAATTGGCATTCAAAATGTGAGAGCACTAAAAGCTGAAAATTGGTCTGGTTAGGAAGGGGGTTTAAGTGCCCAGTGGGTAAGTGGTTAAGCTCCTGAGACAAAAATTAGTTCCTTTCATTTCTCTCAGGTTCCAAATCCAAACCTGGCACTCTATTCCATAAGGAAGGTTAGACCTCCAAACCCGTCAAGTCCTGGAACTAGCCTTCCTCACAATGAATAGACACCTTCAGTTATCAAGGTAAGTGGAAAGTGTGGGCTGAGAATGAAACCATTGTAACAAATTATGTTCCAATTATGTTTGGCATTATCCCAAAATTTAAAGGGAAGAGACAATACAAAGATACAAGACGGGACTTTATATATGCCTCTGAGAACATATTACATCAGGAATATGGATAAAAAAATATTTATTACATTTTATACATTTTAAAAGATGCCTGCTGGCATGAAAACACATAATTTGAAATATAACAATATAAAATACAAACTACCAGGTCACATAGGTACTGTATGTATATTCACATAGGTATATATATTCTAGGTAAGCTTGATCTGGTCGATGTGTTTCATGGGACTTCCACTTCTTCAGGACCATACAAGCATTAACAATGTGTGACTGGAAGTGAAGAGAATAATTTTTAACATTTATGAACAAACATTTTCAAAAATATACTTACTCAGACAAAAAGATGATTGGTATATGCTATTATATACTATAATATGCTGGGGTTCAACAGAAGGGGAGCAAAAAAGGGAAGAAAAGGGGAGTAAAGGGGGAGAAAAGGGAGGGGAGGAGCAAGGGAGGGGGGGAGAGGGAGGTGGAAAAGGAGAGGAGGGAAATAGGAGAGGAAGGGAAAAGGGGGAAAGGAAAGAAGAGAGATTTAATTTAGGCTTCTAGGGTATGATTATAATATTTCTCCTTTATTCAGTTTATTCAGTTTATCCAGTGGTGGGTTACTCCCATGAGCCGGTAGGCGCACATCTACATCTGGAACTTGATATATTATATACAAATCCTCTACATCAGTTCTTTTTTTTATCTAATGATGCTGACACACACATACACAAGTTTTGAAGGTATGGTATATATATGGTCAGTTCAGAGATGGCTGCATAGACAGTCTTTGTATCATGAGAATACCCCTTTTTTCCTTTGACCTCTTTCTCTCCCCTCTCTTCTTTCCTTTCCTCTCCCCCCCTCCTCCTCCCCCCCTCCTTCCCCCTACTCCCCCCTCCTCCTCCCCCCCTCCTTCCCCCTACTCCCCCTCTCCCCCCTCCCCCCTTTTTCTCCCCTCCCCTTTCTCCCCTTTTTCTCCCCTTTTCTTCCCTTTTTTTTTTGCTCCCCTTCTGTTGAACCCCAGCATATTATAGTATATAATAGCATATACCAATCATCTTTTTGTCAGAATAAGTATACATATCTTTTTATAGTTAGTTGGTATATTTTTGAATATGTTTGTTCATAAAAGTAAAAATTATTCTCCACTTCAAGTCACGCGTATATGCTTGTATGGTCCTGAAGAAGCGGAACTCCCATGAAATGCATCAACCAGATCAAGCTTACCTAGAATATACATACCTATGTGACCTCAAAGTTTGTATTTTATATTGTTATATCGCAAATTGTGTGCTTTCATTTTTTTATCACTGTATAAAATGTAATAAATATTTTTTTATCCATATTCCTGGTGTAATGTGTTCTCAGAAGCATATATAAAGTCCTGTTTCGTATATTTGTATTGTCCAGACACCTTCGGTTGTCAGAGGGAGGGGACATCTGTTGGCCTTCTTGGCCGTGTGCATATTCAGGAGGCATTGTGCCCATATGAAGGAATCACAAAACAGTGTTCCGTCTCTGCCTTCACCCTTCTTTATGCTCTCAAATTTGCCATCCTCACTTACGATAGATACCAGCATGTTGGGCTAGACTTCTCTGTACAAGAGATTTGGTCATCAGAGAAAGATTGGCTTCCTATCAACAACTCCACTGAGAGGTCAGCTGACCAGAATCTATTCAGACAATGCCACAGCAGAGGCTTACATCAACAATCAGGGAGGCACCAGAAGTCTCACAGCTCAGAGAAGCGGATCTCATTCTGGCTTGGGCAGAACTCCATAAGTCCCTTACTGCAGTGCACATCCCAGGCATGGACAATTGGCAGGCAAACTTACTCAGTCGACAACATCTGGAGCAGTAGAATAGTCTCTCCAATCAGGGGTGTTTCAAGCTCTCTGTCACAGGTGGGCAACACCTAACTTGCATTTTATGGCATCCAGCTTCAACAACAAACTGATTTGTCACCAGGTCAAGGGATTCTTAGGCTTTTACAGTAGACGCTCTGGTGACTCCATGGGAGTCCAGCCTGATTTATGCTTTTTTCCCCTCCAAATTTCTCCCTCATCTACTCCTCAGGATGGAAATGAAGGGCATTCTGTTGATCCTCATTGCCCTGAACCAGCTCAGGGGGAGGTGGTATTCAGCCTTGCTCATACTCCTGGCAGCTTTTCCTTGGGCCCTTCCTGACTATCAAGATCTTTTGTCCCAAGGGTCAGTCCACCTTCCTGCTTCTCAGCTGCTGGCTTTGACAGATGGGATCTTTAAATCATGGTTCTTAGGGACGCGGGCCTGTTGGATTTGGCCATCCCTGTGCTCCTGAAGGCTAGAAAGTCAACTTCTCACAAAGTCAGCCATTTACTTTGTGTGGTATAGGGCTAGGAAAACTCATACTTCCTCTAGTCTGATATGGATTTTTCCAAATTTGGCCTTGAGCAGTATGAAGGGGCAACCCTCTGCCCTGGCTATTCTTTTTCAGGCTGCTTGCCCCTCACTCCTTAGTGAAGGTTTTTCTGTGCAGGGTGTTTCCCACATTGCCCCTCTGTATCCTCTTCTGGGTCATCATGGGATCTCAACTTTGTTGGTGCTTTGGGGGCCACCTTTTATTTCCATTTGGGATATTCCCTTATCTGACCTCATTCGCATGGTTGCCTTCCTCATTGCTATCAGCTCTGCAAGATGATTAGACAAGTCATTATTTGAGCCAAAAGTGGATAAGGTTTCCATCCTTCCCTTTTATGGCATATTTTGTCTAAAGGGCTTTTAAGTATGATGCATCAGTTTCCCAGATTTGAATCAGTTTCCCAGATTTGCATCAGTATTAATTTTTTAGACGAATATATTTTGAACAAACAAAAAAAAGACAGAAATTAAAAAAAAAATGTTTCATAGTTTGTTATAAAATTTTCCAAACCGGTAATTTTTCTCCTTCATTGATATTCGCTGATGAGGCTGCACTGATGGGCATGATGGGCTGCAGTGATGGGCACAGATAAGGCGACACTGATGGGCCCTGATGGGTGGCACTAATGATTGGCCATGATGGGTGGCACTGATGGGTGGCACTAATAGATGTCACTGATGGGCACTGGTAGGTGGTATTGATAGGAAAAACTGGTGATGAGGCACTGATTGGTGACATTTATAGGTGGCACTGTTTGCACTGATAGGTGACACTGTGGGCACTGATGGGTGGTACTGTGGGCACTTGTAGGTGGTGCTGGAGGGCACTGGTAGGTGGTACAGAAGCCTCTGCAGAGGCTCTCCATGATTGGGACTGATGTCCCTCTCACAGCCGCCGGTGATCGGCTTTTTTTTTCCTCGAAAAAAATAGCCGATTACCGTCTCTGTTTACATCACATGATCAGCTATGATTGGCTGACAGCTGATCACGTGGTAAGGGTTCGGGATCGACCCCTTACTCTGATCTGTGATCAACCAAGTCTCATAGACTCGCTGATCACAGAGCGCGCCGCGCGCCCTGCAGGGGGCGCGCAGGCCGCTCGGGCATGGGGGTACGTCCATGGACGCGCTCCCGGCAAATTAGGTCTGCGCTGTAGGTGGTTAAAGTTGCACTTCTGTTTGTCAAAAAGCAATATTTTTTAATGTTTATGAAATTTGGCTTTATTTATAAAGACGTAATATAACGGCTAAATCTGTGTCTGTAGTGCATGTTCAAACCTTAATATTATACATAAAAACATGTTATTAGATTTTTACTACAGGTGTATATAATAAGTTTGGCAATTCTAGAGAAATGTTTAAAATGGTACTAATGTCGAAATTTTTTAAAATTACGATAACAAACATGGTATTCTCACCTGCTCTGTGCAGTGGTATTGCACAGAGCGGCCCTGATCCTCTTCTTCTATGGCCCCCTGGTGGCAGTGGAAAGAAGAAAGAAATGGCTGCACATCCAGAACTTCTGATTGCCTTTTATTTTGTTTCACAAAGATAACACCAAAATCACCAATTAATAAATTGGTAATGATTAAGCACAAGATGTATGTGTGACATGCGTCTACGTGACCACAGTTTGGTGTCTTTGGTGTTATATTTGTGAAACAAAATAAAAGGCAATCTAAAGTTCTGGATGGACAGCCATTTCTTCCTTCTTTCCAAGTTTCCCACAGAGGCGTGCCGGGGCTAGCACTCAATATAGCAATCAGCCTTATCTTTATACACCTGGAGCAGCGGTTCTTTTTCTTGCCCCTGGTGGCAGTCCTGGCTTTTCTTTGTGTGTCCCCTTAGCAAACAGCTTTCTATGGAGGCTCACAGTGTCTGCATGCTCCTGAGCTGTGTGTCTATGGAGCCGTGCTCCATAGACTTACACAGCGGGACTTAGCACTGCCCTCCACTTCCTCCTCACTGCAGCAGGCTGGCCAATCGCTCCTGCTGTTGCTCGACGGCTAAGTGAAGAGGAAGAAAGGGGAGAATAGATGCAGCCGTGCACAGTGCTGGATTTATTCTCCCCTCTCTTCCCTTTAACACAGGGAAGGGGGGACAGAGCTTGGGTCATTAAGAGGGGTAAGGGCGAATTCACACTGTAAAGACAGCTGCCGCATTGCTTTACCGCTACGACAGCATTCTGTTGCCGGCTGAGCTAGGGGGCAGTGTGGTGTGCGATTCAGTGCATTGCACTCCTTTTTTTTGTTTGTTTTTTTGTTTGTTTTGTATAAGCATTATTTGAAGTGTACAAAACATACACTTCATTCAATGTAATGTCGGGGCGGCTCGATGCGCTGCGCTACCTGACATTGCAGTGTGATTCCGCCCGGCGCACTGCGATAAAATGCAACAATTGTTTCCTGTGTGTCCCTGCAGAGACAGACGTTTGCAGTAAAATGCCTGTCACAGCACATAGTGTGAATTGGCCCTAAAACCTTCTGGAAGTTAAGTGGTGTAAATGTATCTTGGGAATTAATATTTTGCCAGCCATCATCTATAAACGTTTTTAGGCTCCATGCACACTAAGGTCCTAGAAGCTATTACGAGCTTTTGTTTTCTGCTCCTAGAAGCTATTTATCCTATGTTATCCTTTGTGTCCATGCACACTTTTTTATGCTAGAAGTATTTTTCAAGCTTCAGCGTTTAGGAGCAGAAAAACAATCATTTTTGTAGAGTTTTTTTGGAGCAGATTCCCAGCAGGACACTTCTAAATACTCCTAACAGCTTTTTTTGAGCGTTTTATTTTTTATTTTTCATGTACTGTTAAAATGCTAATGCTCCTAAACACTACTAAAACAATACTACAAGCCGGCACAAAAACGCTATTATCAGAATTTTTCTTCCAGCATTTTTTGAGCTTATAAAAAAATCGCTAGTGTGCATTGAGACTATCTCTGGACAGGAATATTGTATTGTTGTTAAAATCAAATTTTGTCAGCTTAAAGCAGAGTTCCAGTCCCCGAGGAAAAAATAAAAGTCAGCAGCTACAAAAACCGTAGCTGCTGACTTTTAAAAAACAGCCACTCACCAGTCCCACGATCCAGCAGTGTGCTCACCACCCGCTGTCTTCGATCCCCAGCCCCGGCATTTTCACTATGGGCTGTGGCTGTGACAGCTTGCGGTTTCACTGCCGGGTGCCCACTGCACATGCGCAAGTCGCACTGCGCATCGTGAATGGTGCAGCGCTCGGAACTCAGCTCCTGGGTGGGGTACGGGGCCATATAGATAAAAGTTGTCAACTATCCAACTATGGTCAACTATCCAGTGCACTCCACAGACCGGAATCTTCATTCCTAATCAGGATACCGTGGAGGACTCCTTGCTGCGTTCAGAGTGTCCTAGGAGGACGAAAGTTCGTTTTTTTAGACCCCGCAGAGGGCTAAATCTGCTTGCGCAAAAGACCTTACCTTTAATAAGCATCACAGCTGCATCTCCCATAATTCTATCCTGAGTTTACTTTCAATATTTTTTTAAATGATATGCTATCAGAGGTGGCAGGATCGCCCCCTGAATGCCTGGAAGCTGCCCTTGAAAAGTGATCCACTGTACGCTTTTCAGAGACTACTGCCATGTGAAACTAGCAACAACCTCTGTCCTTCTTTCCTCCTTATTTTGGTATAATCTATATAGTTCTATATAAAATGCACTATTTATCTTTCAAAAAGTGTTTCCCAGTGCTAAAGTCATTTTATCCAAGTCCGAAATTGCTGCATTAGTAAATTCCAAAAGCCAATATAAAGGAATAGTAAAACAAAACCAAAGAAAAGTGCCAGCTCAACTTACTGACCAGCATGAACCAGCCGAATTCTCCTGTCTAAAGCCGCGTACACACAGACAGACTTTTCGACCGAACTGGTCCGACGGACTTTCGACGGACTTCCGACTGACTTTTTAACGAACGGACTTGCCTACACACGATCACACCAAAGTCCGACGGATTCGTACGTGATGACGTACACCGGACTAAAATAAGGAAGTTGATAGCCAGTAGCCAATAGCTGCCCTAGCGTCGGTTTTTGTCCGTCGGACTAGCATACAGACGAGCGGATTTCTGGGTCCGACGGAGTTACGACGTAAAGATTTGAAGCATGTTCCAAATCTAAAGTCCGTCAGATTTTCGACTGGAAAAGTCCGCTGAAGGTCCGATGAAGCCCACACACGATTGGATTGTCCGCCGGACTCGGTCCGTCGGACCAGTCTGGTCGAAAAGTACGACCGTGTGTACGCTGCATAACAGTATGCATTAAAAACAGGGGTTAAGTTTGCACACATTTGAAAATACATGCGTAAGCTACAGAGCCCCGTCAAGGCACCCCAGTATTTTCTGTAGTCCTAACTAATTTTTTTTAAGCCTCCACAGTACACCCTGTTCCAAAATTATTATGCCAATGATATTTTTCTCATTTACCTAAATAATTGATGTAAACAACAGTCAGCATAATTCTCATGTTATCAACTATTAAGAGTACAATTCAAATTTGATTGAACAAACCTCCTAATGATAACAGTTTTTATTTTTCAAAATAAAAAACTTACAATGCACTGTTCCAAATTATTCTGCACAGTAAGTTTCAAAACACTTTATAGGTTGTAAAGAAATTAAAATTGTCATTTGTTGTGTTTGTAGCATATTTACTGAAATCAAAAGCTATTTCAGTCAAACTTTGAACAACATTTTAACTTTTCAAACATTTTAACTGGTCACGTTACATTTTAACATAGGACCCCTTATTTGATAGCAGCTTCACAAGTCTTGCATCCATTGAACTTGTGAGTTTTTGGACAGTTTCTGCTTGAATTTGTTTGCAAGATGTCAGAATAGTCTCCCAGCGCTGCTGTTTGGATGTAAACTGCCTCCCACCCTCATAGATCTTTTGCTTGAGGATGCTCCAAAGGTTCTCAATAGGATTGAGGTCAGGGGAGGATGGAGGCCACACCACGACTTTCTCTCCTTTTATCCCCATAGCAGCCATTGATGCAGAGGTATACTTTGCAGCATGAGATGGTGCATTGCCATGCATGAAGATGATTTTATTACGCAAAGCATAGTTCTTCGTTCTGTACCAGGGAAGGAAGTGGTCAGTCAGGAACTCCACATACTTTGCAGAGGTCATCTTTACACCTTCGGGGACCCTAAAGAGGCTGACCAGCTCTCTTCCCATGATTCCGGCCCAAAACATGACTCCACCACAGCCTTGCTGACGTTGCAGCCTTGTTGGAACAGGGTGGCCGTCCACCAACCATCCACTACTCCATCCATCTGGACCATCCAGGGTTGCACAGCACTCATCAGTGATCAGGACTGTTTTAAAATTAGTCTTCATGTGTTTTTCTCCCCAATGCAGCCGTTTCTGCTTGTGAGCATTGGTTAGTGGTGGCTGAAAGGAAGGTTTATGCACAGTTGCAAGACTGGAGGACTCTACACCTTGATGTCTGTGGGACTCCAGAGGCACCAGCAGCTTCAAATATCTGTTTGCTGCTATGTAATGGTGTTTTAGCAGCTGCTCACTTGATCCGATGCATGGACCTGGCAGAAATCTTCCTCAATGTGCCTTTATCTGCAGGAAACCCGTTTGTGCTCTGAATCAGCCACAAATCTCTTTAGTGCGATGATCACGCTTAAGTTTTCGTGAAATATCTAATGTTTTCATACCTCGTCCAAGGCATTTAACTATTTCACTCTTTTCGGCAGCAGAGAGGTCCCTTTTCTTCCCCATATTGCTTGAAAATTGTGCTCTGCTTAATAATGTGGAACTCCCTCCTTTAGTGCCGGTTCACACTGCTGCGCTGTGAATTTGTTCCGTTTTTTTGACCTGTGTGAGGTGTGATTTTACCGCGAATTTACCGCGATTTTAACGCGAATTTCAGGAGTTGGACATAGCTGCGATTGATGTTCTAGCCAATGGAATCATAATGGAAAAAGAAAAAAGGTGTTAACTTCCTGTGTATTTCCTGGTTTTTGTGGAGAGTAGTGTGGTGGAATTCGCACATATCTGAACCATCAATGCGATTCCAGAACGATTTACATTGATGTCTATGGAGGCTAAATTCGCAACGCAACGCTGTAAACTCGCACAAGACCCTTTTTTATCGCATCGCATTCGTAGGGGAATCGCAACGCATGTATGTGAACGACGGTCATTGAAAACAATGACTTTATGGATGACATGCAAATTTAGAATGTTTTTGACGCATCACATTCGGAATGAACTCGCATCAGTGTGAACCGGCACTTAGTAGTTTTTCCTTTAATTGGGATCACCTGGCAATCTAATTATCACAGGTGTCCGAGATTGTTTTCAGTGATCAAAAAGAGCCCTGAGACACAATGCCATCCATGAGTTAAACTGAAAAACAAAATATTTAATCTTTGTGACACTGAAATAGAGTTTGCATAATAATTTGAAACAGGGTGTAGAGGCGCATTATAATGGATAGGTAGAGGGCAGGTAAGCCTGGAGGGAGCCCACCCCTCCTTAAAGGAACAGAGGTGCACTGGACACCCAGCATATAGCACCATGACAGCAAAGGTGTCCAGTGTGTCCCCTCACCAATATTTCAACAGTACAAAATAATGGGCACTGCCCTCACCTATAACTGGCCTTTGCAGCAGATGGGGCACATGGAAAGGTAACGCATGCAAAACAAAACCAAAGAGATTCCCAGCTCAACTTACCGACCAGCCTACATTGAACTGAGTTATCCTGCCTAACAGTATGCATTAAAAACAGAGGTTTAATTTGCACACATTTGCAAATACATGTGTAAGCTGCAAGGCCACTTTACGGCACCCCGGTATTTTATGTAGTCTTAACTTTAAATTTTGAGAGCCTCCATAGTGGAAGCACATGCATTATAATGGATAGGCAGAGGGCAGGTGAGCCTGGAGGGAGCCCACCCCTCCTTAAAGGCACGGGGGCGCATTGGACACTCTTAGGTAGAGGTAAAAAAAACTTGTGGGTTTAACCCATCTTTTTTGTACAATTCTCCTTTAAGGGGGCGTGGCAGGGGTGCCCTATGCCTGACTACTTTTGCCAATAGGTGTCCCTTATTCACATCTAGGAGAGTTGGGTGGAAACATGTTCCATTTTTGACAGTCCATTTAATTCAATGGGCTACTGAACGCATGGGAACATGCAAAAAGTACAGTAGGCATGCCATTTAATAATTGCATTGCACCAAACTGCATAGTACTGCAGCACAATGCGGTTTGATAGCTGCAGACGTGCTGTGTTTGCTAAGATGTGTTTGGGGTCCCATTAACAATTAACCACTTGCCGACCGTATAACTTGAATATACGGCGGCAGGGTGGCTCTGCTGTGCAAGATCACAAACCTAGTATCCGATTCTGCACTTCGGGGTCTGGGATGTGCATATGTGCCACCGGCGACCTGCTCCCGCTGTTATTATACACAGCGGGAGCTGATCTGCGGGTACTGTGGACTTGATGTCCACTGCCCCCCCTCGATCATTAGGCAGAGAGCCAGAATGGCAATCTGCCTATGTAAACAAGGCAGATCGCTGTTCTGTCAGTGGGGAAGGCATTAATCTTGTATTCCTGCAAAGCAGGAACAGCGATCCATGCCTTCCACTAGTAAAAGCACCTCCCACACAGTACACGAGCACTAGCTAGGCACACAGTTAACCCTTTGATAGCCCCTGATGTTAACCCCTTCCCAGCCAGTGTCATTAGTATAGTGACAGTGCATATTTTTATAGCACTGATCACCGTATTAATGTCACTAGTCCCCAAAGTGTCAGGTGTGTGATTTGTCTGCCGCAATATCGCAGTCCCCCTATAAGTCGCTGATCGCCGCGATTACTCGTAAAATAAATAAATATTCCGTTAAAATATCCTATAGTTTGTAGGCGCTATAACTTTTGCACAAACCAATCAATACACACTTATTGGGATTTTGTTTACCAAAAATATGTAGCAGAATACAAATTGGTCTAAATTGATGAAGAAATTAAATTTTTTACATTTTTTTATTGGATATGTTTTTTTATTTATTGGATAGCAGAAAGTAAAAAATATTGTGTTTTTTTATTTATAGCACAATAAATAAAAACCACAGAAGTGATAAAATACCACCAAAATAAAGCTCTATTTGTGGAGAAAAAAAGGACATACATTTTATTTGGGTACAACGTCGCATGACCGTGCAATTGTCAGTTAAAGTAATGCAGTGCCAGATCTCAAAAAATGGCCTGGTCATGAACGGGGTAAATCTTCCGGAGGTCGAGTGGTTATTGGCACCCGCATGCACCTAGCAAGGGCAGTGTATTCCTGTGCAATGCGGGAAACATGCATGGAAACGCACATTTCCCTAACTGTGTTCTGGTGTGAACAGGCCCTAGCTGAGGTGCACACTGTAGCAAGTCCAGGAACATGTGTAAATTGCACGCATTCCCCAACCCACAGGCAAAATGTGCTGCTCTTTTGCAGATACAAGGGGGTTCCATTAATTCGTAATTTTTCTTCCCCCTTTCCCTCTCCCTTTACCTCCCCCCCCCCCCTTTTCCTTCCTCCCTCTTCCCCCTCCCCCTTTCTTCTTTCCTACTTTCTTCCTTTTCCCTCCTGTTGTCTTCCCTCCCCTCTCCTCTTCCTCCTGTCCCTCCCCTTTCCCCTCCCCCCCCATGTCCTCCATACCCCCTTGCTCACCATTGTCCCTTCACTCCCAGAATGTCCTCAGTTGCCGTGCCTGCCATGAGTACCGCCCCTCCTGGACCCGTGGGGCTGTCCACCTCAGCTCCCGGTATAGAGTCGTTCTCCGGACTGCTTGTGGGGCCTTGCCACTGTACCTTCGGCATGCCCAATCTAAGTAGGTAAGCCTTGGTTATGGTGGTCCTATACTTTACCCCTAACCTTGTCCCTGTTTTTTATTTTTTCAATTTTTATAGAAACCACACGTGCCTGCTCCTGATGAGTGGCTTAAGCCACGAAACGCGTAGAGCTACTGATTGCCGTGTATCCACTTGTTTTATCAAGAACTTCAAGCCATTATGTATTTCGTACCCTTACAGGCTAGTGAGGCCATAGGTCCTGCAGGCCATATCCTTTCTAATCATTGGCATAAGCTTATATTTTGTGGTGAACTTGGGAATTTTAAATATTCTTTCCATATGAAATTACCATTTTATTATCAATTTATAGTCATTACCGTGTTTTTTGCATACTTTTGTTGTTATCAACATATGTACCATGAACTGTGTTCAATGGGCTTATTACCTTGTGTATGTTATTTATCAATGCTACCTGACATATGTATGTATAATGCAATGTTCAATAAAATTCCTTCATATTCACCCTATTATCCCTTTGGCTGTCATATGCTTCACACAAAGTCCCACATCCTCTGTATATGTTTATATACTTTTTCTTCCATCCCTATATAAGTCATTGCGGACCGCGCATACGGCATTACAGTGGGAAAGAGCGTCGTGTCAACATCGGAAGAAGAGAAGAGGGAAGAAGACGGCGGAGAAGACCAGGCCACCGCTAGCAAAAGAGCCGGCAAAAGAGCAGAAGATAGCGGAGGACCCTGGCAGAAGATACCGGAGAGCGGGAGAAGAACCGGAGAGCACGCAGAAGAAGAAAGAGACTGCGGAGAAGAAGGAAGAGACCCCTGAAGTCAGAAGAAGACCCCCGGAGCTGCCTAAAAAATTACTTTAAAAACCTGTCGTGTGTTTTTTTTTATTGACACTTTTTTTCTTAGGTGAATAGGTAGGGGTACGATGTACCCCATACTCATTCACATAGAGTGGGGGGCCGGGATCTGGGGGCCCCCTTATTAAAGGGAGCTCCCGGATTCCGATAAGCCCCCCCGCCCACAGACCCCGACAACCAATGGCCAGGGTTGTCGGAAAGAGGCCCTTGTCCTCATCAACATGGGGCCAAGGGCGCCCCCCTGCCCCAAAGCACCTACCCCCCATGTTGGGGGCATGCGGCCTGGTACTGTTTAGGAGGTGGGGGCCACTCGCTCGTCCCCACCCCCATTCCTGACCGGCCGGGCTGCGTGCTCGGATAAGGGTCTGGTATAGATTGGGGGGGACCCCCACACCGTTTTTTCGGCGTAGGGGGTTCCCCTTAAAATCCATACCAGACCCAAGGGCCTGGTATGCTCCTGGAGGGGGAACCCATGCTGGTTTTTTTATTTAAAATTTGGTGTGGCGCTTCCCCTCAAGATTCATACCAAACACAGTGCCTGGTATTGGCGGGGATCCAAGTCGGATCCCCGTTCATTAAAAGTCGGACGCATGTCGGCTTCTAGACGCAGGGCAAAATCGGATCCAAAGTAGGACGGCTGTCGTGTCGCACCAGTGTGAACCCGGCCAAAGGCTGTGAATACTTACAGTGCCTTGAAAAAGTATTCACACCCCTTGACATTTTCCACATTTTGTTATGTTATAACCAAAAGTGTAAATGTATTTTATTGGGATTTTATGTGATAGACCAACACAAAGTGGCATATAATTGTGAAGTGGAAGGAAAATGATAAATGGTTTTCAGCATTTTTTACAAATAAATATGTGAAAAGTGCATCGTGCATGTGTATTCAGCCCCCTTTACTCGGACTCAAACTAGTGAAACCAATTGCCTTCAAAAGTCACCTAATTAGTAAATAGAGTCCACCTGTGTGTAATTTAATCTCAGTATAAATACAGCTGTTCTGTGAAGCCCTAAGAAGAGTGTTAGAGAATCTTAGTGAACAAACAGCATCATGGAGGCCAAGGAACACACTAGACAGGTCAGGGATAAAGTTGTGGAAAAGTTTAAAGCAGGGTTAGGTTATCAAAAAAATACCCTAAGCTTTGAACATCTCACATCTAACATCACATCTCTCAGTTCATCATCTGATAATGGAAAGAGTGTGGCACAACTGCAAACCAACCAAAACATGGCCATCCACCTAAACTGGCAGGCCGGGCAAGGAGAGCATTATTCAGAGAAGCAGCCAAGAGGCCCATGGTAACTCTGGAGGAGCTGCAGAGATCCACAGCTCAGATGGGAGAATCTGTCCACAGGACAACTATTATGCCCTGTACACACGGTCGGATTTTCCGACGGAAAATGTGTGATAGGACCTTGTTGTCGGAAATTCCGACCGTGTGTAGGCTCCATCACACATTTTCCATCGGATTTTCCGACACACAAAGTTTGAGAGCAGGATATAAAATTTTCCGACAACAAAATCCGTTGTCAGAAATTCCGATCGTTTGTACACAAATCCGACGGACAAAGTGCCACGCATGCTCAGAATAAATAAAGAGATGAAAGCTATTGGCCACTGCCCCGTTTATAGTCCCGACGTACGTGTTTTACGTCACCGCGTTCAGAACGATCGGATTTTCCGACAACTTTGTGTGACCGTCTGTATGCAAGACAAGTTTGAGCCAACCTCCGTCGGAAAAAATCCTAGGATTTTGTTGTCGGAATGTCCGAACAAAGTCCGACCGTGTGTACGGGGCATTAGTCATGCACTCCACAATTCTGGCCTTTATGGAAGAGTGGCAAGAAGAAAGCCAGTGTTGAAAGAAAGCCATAAGAAGTCTCATTTGCAGTTTGTGAGAAGCCATGTGGGGGACACAGCAAACATGTGGAAGAAGGTGCTCTGGTCAGATGAGACCTAAATTGAACTTTTTGGCCTAAAAGCAAAACACTATGTTTGGCGAAAAACTAACACTGCACATTGCCCTGAACACACCATCACAGGGACAGGGAAGCTGTTCAGAGTTGATGGGAAGATGGATGGAGCCAAATACAGGGCAATCTTAGAAGAAACCTATTAGGGTCTGCAAAAGACTTGAGACTGAGGTGAAGGTTCACCTTCCAGCAGGACAACGACCCTAAACATACAGCCAGAGCTACAACGGAATGGTTTAGATCAAAGCATATTCATGTGTTAGAATGGCCAAAAGTCCAGACCTAAATCTAATTGAGAATCTGTGACAAGACTTGAAAATTGCTGTTCACAGACGCTCTCCATCCAATCTGACAGAGCTTGAGCTTTTTTGCAAAGAAGAATGGGCAAAAATGTCACTCTCTAGATGTGCAAAGCTGGTAGAGACATCCCCAAAAAGACTTGCAGCTGTAATTGCAGCGAAAGGTGGTTCTATAAAGTATTGACTCAGGAGGGCTGAATGCACGCCACAATTTTCACATATTTATTTGTAAAAAATGTATCATTTTTCTTCTACTTCACAATTATGTGTCACTTTGTGTTGGTCTATCACATAAAATCCCAATAAAATACATTTTTGGTTGTAACATGACAACATGTGGAAAATGTCAAGGGGTATGAATACTTGTTCAAGGCACTGTAAGCAGTGCTGTTTCTTGGCCTAGGCCAACAAGGCCCAGGACTAGGGCTGCACTTTGCGGGGGGGAGGCAAAAAAGCCCCCCGTGCCGTTTTCCCAAGTCCCAGTTCCCGTGGCTGCTTCCCGCACAAATACAGCCTCGGCGGCCGGCTTGCTGTAGCACGGCACTTGTAAATATTGTGCTCAGTGTGCTTGGCCAGCAGGGAGGGGGTGGGGCGGCAGAGTCGAGGACTGGCAGTGGCACCCCCATAAGCAGCCGGAGATTAGCCAGGCCGGCTGACTGGCAGAGGCGGAGCTCAATGCTCCGCCCACTCTCCTTCGCACGGCTTACTTTATCGAATCTTCTCCCCAGCCCGGGGCGATAGGAGGAGAGAGAGAGAGAGAGGACCATGAGGGGAATCCCCAGCCTGCGGCCAGGACAGAAGGTTACCATTACTATTGTGTGTGTGTCAAGTGCTCAATATTGAAGGTATTATACTGATGGCCACTGATTTGGGCTGCACTGATATGGGCTGCACTAATATGGGCACTGATATGGACTGCACTGATTTGGGCACTGATATGGGCTGCACTGATATGGGCAGCACTGATATGGGCACTGATATGGGCTGCACTGATATGGACACTGATATGGGCTGCACTAATATGGGCACTGATATGGGCGGTACTGATATGGGCACTGATATGGACTGCACTGATTTGGGCACTTGTATGGGCTGCACTGATATGGGCACTGATATGGGCTGCACTGATATGGACACTGATATGGGCTGCACTAATATGGGCACTGATATGGGCTGCACTGATATGGACTGCACTGATATGGACTGCACTGATTTGGGCACTGATATGGGCTGCACTGATATGGGCAGCACTGATATGGGCTGCACTGATATGGACACTGATATGGGCTGCACTAATATGGGCACTGATATGGGCGGTACTGATATGGGCACTGATATGAGCTGCACTGATATTGGCTGCACTGATTTGGGCAACACTGATATGGGCACTGATATGGGCTGCACTGATTTGGGCAGCACTGATATGGGCTGCACTGATATGGACACTGATATGGGCTGCGCTGATATGGGCTGCGCTGATATGGGCTGCGCTGATATGGGCAGCATTGATATGGGCTGCATTGATATGGGCTGCATTGATATGGGCTGCACTGATATGGGCAGCATTGATATGGGCTGCACTGATATGGGCACTGATATAGGTGGCACTGATATGGGCTGCACTGATATGGACAATGATATGGGCTGCACTGATATGGGCAGCACTGATATGGGCTGCACTGATATGGGCACTGATATAGGTGGCACTGATATGGGCTGCACTAATATGGGCACTGATATGGGCACTGATATGAGCAGCACTGATTTGGGCAGCACTGATATGGGCTGCACTGATTTGGGCAGCACTGATATGGGCTGCACTGATATGGGCTGCACTGATATGGGCAGCACTGATATGGGCAGCACTGATATGGGCTGCACTGATTTGGGCAGCACTGATATGGGCTGCACTGATATGGGCAGCACTAATATTCGCACTGATATGGGCTGCACTGATATGGGCTGCACTGATATGGGCTGCACTGATATGGGCTGCACTGATTTGGGCTGCGCTAAATGGGCTGCACTGATATGGGCGGCACTGATATGGGCTGCACTGATATGGACTGCACTGATATGGGCGGCACTGATATGGGCTGCACTAATATGGGCTGCACTGATATGGGCAGCACTGATATGGGCTGCACTAATATGTGCACTGATATGGGCGGCACTGATATGGGCTGCACTGATATGGGCTGCACTGATATGGGCTGCACTGATACGGGCTGTACTGATATGGGCACTGATATAGGCGGCACTAATATGGGCACTGATATGGGCTGCACTGATTTGAACAGCACTGATATGGGCTGCACTAATATGGGCACTGATATGGGCGGCACTGATATGGGCTGCACTGATACGGGCTGCACTGATATGGGCTGCACTGATATGGGCTGCACTAATATGGGCACTGATATGGGCACTGATATGGGCAGCACTGATATGGGCTGCACTAATATGGGCACTGATATGGGCTGCACTGATATCGGCACTGATATGGGCTGCACTGATTTGGGCACTGATATGGGTGCACTGATATGGGCAGCACTGATATGGGCACTGATATGGGCTGCACTGATATGGACACTGATATGGGCTGCACTAATATGGGCACTGATATGGGCGGTACTGATATGGGCTGCACTGATATGGGCTGCACTGATTTGGGCAACACTGATATGGGCACTGATATGGGCTGCACTGATTTGGGCAGCACTGATATGGGCTGCACTGATATGGACACTGATATGGGCTGCACTGATATGGGCACTGATATGGGCTGCGCTGATATGGGCAGCATTGATATGGGCTGCATTGATATGGGCTTCACTGATATGGGCAGCACTGATTTGGGCAGCACTGATATGGGCACTGATATGGGCTGCACTGATTTGGGCTGCACTGATATGGGCTGCACTGATATGGGCAGCACTGATATGGGCTGCACTGATATGGGCACTGATATAGGTGGCACTGATATGGGCTGCACTGATTTGGGCTGCACTGATATGGGCACTGATATGGGCTGCACTGATATGGGCAGCACTGATATGGGCTGCACTGATATGGGCACTGATATAGGTGGCACTGATATGGGCTGCACTGATTTGGGCAACACTGATATGGGCACTGATATGGGCTGCACTGATTTGGGCAGCACTGATATGGGCTGCACTGATATGGACACTGATATGGGCTGCACTGATATGGGCACTGATATGGGCTGCGCTGATATGGGCAGCATTGATATGGGCTGCATTGATATGGGCTTCACTGATATGGGCAGCACTGATTTGGGCAGCACTGATATGGGCACTGATATGGGCTGCACTGATTTGGGCTGCACTGATATGGGCAGCACTGATATGGGCTGCACTGATATGGGCACTGATATAGGTGGCACTGATATGGGCTGCACTGATTTGGGCTGCACTGATTTGGGCTGCACTGATATGGGCACTGATATGGGCTGCACTGATATGGGCAGCACTGATATGGGCTGCACTGATATGGGCACTGATATAGGTGGCACTGATATGGGCTGCACTGATTTGGGCTGCACTGATATGGGCTGCACTGATATGGGCTGCACTAATATGGGCACTGATATGGGCAGCACTGATTTGGGCTGCACTGATTTGGGCAGCACTGATATGGGCTGCACTAATATGGGCACTGATATAGGCGGCACTGATATGGGCACTGATATGGGCTGCACTGATATGGGCACTGATATGGGCTGCACTGATTTGGGCACTGATATGGGCTGCACTGATATGGGCAGCACTGATATGGGCTGCACTGATATGGACACTGATATGGGCTGCACTAATATGGGCACTGATATGGGCGGTACTGATATGGGCACTGATATGGGCTGCACTGATATGGGCTGCACTGATATGGGCAGCACTGATATGGGCTGCACTGATATGGGCACTGATATAGGTGGCACTGATATGGGCTGCACTGATATGGGCTGCACTGATATGGGCTGCACTAATATGGGCACTGATATGGGCAGCACTGATTTGGGCAGCACTGATATGGGCTGCACTGATTTGGGCAGCACTGATATGGGCTGCACTGATATGGGCTGCACTAATATGGGCACTGATATGGGCGGCACTGATATGGGCACTGATATGGGCTGCACTGATTTGGGCAGCACTGATATGGGCTGCTCTGATATGGGCAGCACTAATATTCGCACTGATATGGGCGGCACTGATATGGGCTGCACTGATTTGGGCTGCACTGATATGGGCTGCGCTGATATGGGCGGCACTGATATGGGCTGCACTGATATGGACTGCATTGGTATGGGCAGCACTGATATGGGCTGCACTGATATGGGCACTGATATGGGCTGCACTAATATGGGCTGCACTGATATGGGCAGCACTGATATGGGCTGCACTAATATGTGCACTGATATGGGCGGCACTGATATGGGCGGCACTGATATGGGCAGCACTGATATGGGCTGCACTGATATGGGCAGCACTGATATGGGCTACACTGATATGGGCACTGATATAGGCGGCACTGATATGGGCTGCACTGATCTGAGCAGCACTGATATAGGCTGCACTAATATGGGCACTGATATGGGCGGCACTGATATGGGCTGCACTGATTTGGGCTGCACTGATATGGGCTGCACTGATATGGGCACTGATATGGGCTGCACTAATATGGGCACTGATATGGGCGGCACTGATATGGGCGGCACTGATATGGGCTGCACTGATATGGGCTGCACTGATATGGGCAGCATTGATATGGGCGGCACTGATATGGGCTGCACTGATATGGGCTGCACTGATTTGGGAAGCACTGATATGGGCACACTGATTTGGGCAGAACTGATATGGGCACTGATATGGGCTGCACTGATATGGGCACTGATATGGGCTGCGCTGATATGGGCTGCGCTGATATGGGTGGCACTGATATGGCCTGCACTGACATGGACTGCATTGATATGGGCAGCACTGATATGGGCTGCACTGATATGGGCAGCACTGATATGGGCAGCACTGATATGGGCTGCACTAATATGGGCACTGATATGGGCTGCACTGATGTGGGCACTGATATGGGCTGCACTAATATGGGCACTGATATGGGCTGCACTGATATGGGCTGCACTAATATGGGCACTGGTATGGGCTGCACTAATATGGGCACTGATATGGGCTGCACTGATATGGGCTGCACTAATATGGGCACTGATATGGGCGGCACTGATATGGGCACTGATATGGGCTGCACTGATTTGGGCTGCACTGATATGGGCTGCACTGATATGGGCTGCACTAATATGGGCACTGATATGGGCGGCACTGATATGGGCTGCACTGATTTGGGTAGCACTGATTTGGGCAGCACTGATATGGGCTGCGCTGATATGGGCAGCACTAATATGGGCGGCAATGATATGGGCTGCACTGATATGGGCACACTGATTTGGGCAGAACTGATATGGGCACTGATATGGGCTGCACTGATATGGGCTGCGCTGATATGGGCTGCGCTGATATGGGCAGCACTGATATGGACTGCATTGATATGGGCAGCACTGATATGGGCAGCACTGATATGGGCTGCACTGATATGGGCTGCACTAACATGGGCACTGATATGGGCGGCACTGATATGGGCTGCACTGATTTGGGCAGCAGTAATTTGGGCAGCACTGATATGGGCACACTGATTTGGGCAGAACTGATATGGGCACTGATATGGGCTGCACTGATATGGGCTGCGCTGATATGGGCGGCACTGATATGGACTGCATTGATATGGGCAGCACTGATATGGGCAGCACTGATATGGGCTGCACTGATATGGGCTGCACTAATATGGGCACTGATATGGGCGGCACTGATATGGGCGGCACTGATATGGGCTGCACTGATTTGGGCAGCACTAATTTGGGCAGCACTGATATGGGCACACTGATTTGGGCAGAACTGATATGGGCACTGATATGGGCTGCACTGATATGGGCTGCACTGATATGGGCTGCACTAATATGGGCACTGATATGGGTGGCACTGATATGGGCAGTACTGATATGGGCACTGATATGGTCTGCATTGATGAGCTGCACTATTAGGCTGCACTTGTTGCCCCTGATAAAGCCACACTGATGGGCACTGATGAGGCTGCTCTGATGGGCACTAATAGGCTGCTCTGATTGCCCCTGATGAGGCCGCACTGATGGCCACTGATAGGCGGCACTGATAGGTTGCACCGGTTACCCCTGATAAGGCTGCACTGATAAGGCTGTACTGATAGGCACTAATAGGCTGCATTGCTGGCCACTGACGAGGCCACTTGGTACCCACTTTTACTGTACAGAGCAGAAGAGGTGGAGCTCTAAGAGGAAAAGGTGGAGCCTAAATAGGTAGGGGTGTGGTTTATAGATTGGGCAGGTCTTAAACAGGAAGGGGTGTGGCCTTGACAGGAGGGGGTGGCCCATATTTTAAACAGGGGTTGCATGAGTTTAGTTAGGCCTAGTGCAGCACAAAACCTAAATAGACCACTGACTGTAAGTACATGTGAATTTTTTCATTTTTAAATTTTTAATAAATTTGTAAAGATTTCAAACAAACTTCTTTCATGTTGTCATTATGGGGAATTGTTTGAAGAATTTTGAGGAAAATAATTAATTTGATCTATTCTGGAATAAGGCTGTACCATAACAAAAAGTGGAAAAATGTTCTCCTGGCCGGTAGAGCTCCCCCCACTGGAAGAACACAATGGCTCAGTGGGAGGGATTTGTGGTTGCAGGAATGAAAATCACTCCATCTATGGCCGGCCTCAGACTCCGTTTACGCCTTTACGTTCTTGGACACGTGCGAAAAAAGGCGCCATAACGCACTTTGCAAATATGCGCTAGGCTCACTGCTAAAAAAAAAAACCTGACTGTCCTATACTGTTGGGCAATGAACTTGCAGAAGAAAACAGAAAAATGCATTGCATTACTGTCTACAGGGCTTTTTTACTTCTTTATTGCCCTATAATAATTATGTTTGGTGGGGGGGATAGACTGTAAGCTCCTTTGTCACAGATACTGATGTGTTCTGGTACCCTGTGGATGAGCTCTGATGAGATGTTTATAAGCGCCCGTTTCGGTTTGTACATCAAGGAACCTCCACCAACCATAAGATCCACCAGCAGAGGCAGCGAAGCACCGCGCGCCGTACGGCTACCTAGCTGGATAGTTAGTGTGCGGTCCCCGCCCGCACCGGTGTAGGAGAAGTCCTGTGTTGTTCCTCGCAGCGCCATAGAGCTGACGGTCGGTGTGACGGGAGAAGGCGGGGAAGGAGAAGAAGGGGTTTGGTCGGTATAGTGAGGGGGTGAAGGGCCTACGGTGGAGGAGACCTCCTGCTCCGTGTACACGGGGGCTCTGCTGAGGAGTTCATCCGCTGAGGGGCCTGTGTGGTACCCCCGTCCTCCTCCTCCTCCTCCCCCTCCATCTCCATCACCATAGCGGCTGCCGCAGGGCGGAAGGTTGGTGTGTCAGGGCTGGACGAAGACACAATGGCTCGGCCCAGGCCCCGGGACTACAAGGCGGGAGAGCTGGTCTTCGCCAAGATGAAGGGTTACCCGCACTGGCCGGCCCGGGTGAGTGTGCCCGCTGAGGGGCGGGGCTCAGGACAGACCGGGCACAGGGGGAGGGGCGAGCCCCGGCCTTCCATCACTCAGTATCCTCATCATCTTCCTCATCATTCTTCTCACCTTCCTCCTCCTCATCATCTTCCTCATCATCATCATTCTCACCCTCCTCCTAATCATTCTCCTCATCATCATCATCATCCAGGGGACCCATCCTCCACCTCACACCACCGACATACACCCACCGGGGGGGGGGGGCAACTGACCGGGGATCACACAAGGGACCCCATCACTGGAGATCACATGACACAAGGGACCCCATCACTAGAGATCACATGACACAAGGGGCCCCATCACTGGAGATCACATGACACAAGGGGCCCCATCACTGGAGATCACATGACATAAGGGGCCCCATCACTGGAGATCACATGACACAAGGGGCCCCATCACTGGAGATCACATGACACAAGGGGCCCCATCACTGGAGATCACATGACACAAGGGGCCCCATCACTGGAGATCACATGACACAAGGGGCCCCATCACTGGAGATCACATGACACAAGGGACCCCCATCACTGGAGATCACATGACACAAGGGGCCCCTATCATTGGGGATCACATGACACAAGGGGCCCCATCACTGGAGATCACATGACACAAGGGACCCCCATCACTAGAGATCACATGACACAAGGGACCCCATCACTGGAGATCACATGACACAAGGGACCCCATCACTAGAGATCACATGACACAAGGGGCCCCCATCACCTGGGATCACATGACACAAGGGGCCCCATCACTGGAGATCATATGACACAAGGGGCCCCATCACTGGAGATCACATGACACAAGGGCCCCCCATCACTGGGGATCACATGACACAAGGGGCCCCCATGACCGGATATCTCATGACACAAGGGGCCCCCATGACCGGAGATCACATGACACAAGGGACCCCATCACTGGACATCTCATGACACAAGAGAGACTCCCATCACCTGGGATCACATGACACAAGGGGCCCCCGTCACCGGAGATCACATGACACAAGGGGCCTCATCGCCGGAAATCACATGACACAAGGGGCCCCCATGACCGGAAATCACATGACACAAGGGGCCCCCGTCACCGGAGATCACATAACACAAGGGGCCTCATCGCCGGAAATCACATGACACAAGGGGCCCCCATCACCAAAGATCACATGACACAAGGGGCCCCCGTCACCGAAGATCACATGACACAAGGGGCCCCCATCACCGGAAATCACATGACACAAGGGGCCCCCATCACCGGAAATCACATGACACAAGGGGCCCCCATGACCGGAGATCACATGACACAAGGGGCCCCCATCACTAGACATCACATGACACAAGGGGCCCCCATGACAGGAGATCACATGACACGAAGGGCCCCATCATGCCATGTACCCCTTCTTCCATTATTATTCTCACATTTGTGATCCTCCTCCATGTAATGTATTGGAAGTATTTCTATCTCGGTGTCAGTGGGGGGACCTCATTCTCCGTGTCGGTGTACAGATCAGTGTCAGGCTGTAGACGTGTGTCACCTTCTATCTGGGTGTATACATGAGTAGGGGGAGGGATGAGGGGCCCCGGACACAACTCTGTAAAGTGATAAGGACACTTTTCTAGCGGTATGACCCCTTTAACCTCTTTCTGGTCATGGAATACATGGGGGGGTCTAACAGAAGAAAACATGCATCGATGGTGGTCAAGGTGACCGAGCTCTCACAGACATATCTCTGTCTCTAGGTATGATTGGAAGCCAGCGGGATGGGCTCCTGATCTTGTGACCACAGTGACTGCCAATTGCGGTGGTCACGTGATCTGGAAGTCCGCCCCCTCCTAAATCATATCTAAAATCTGCAAAACTTACCTGAACCCCCAACTTTCCTGCAAAGGTCACTCACCAGCCATGGCATCTTCTCCTCAGTCTTCTGCCATCTTGATTGGCCAGCACAGGATGACATAATTCCTGCATTCAGTCATCCCAGCACACAGGAACCATGACAGAAATCTAGATTGAGCAGCACATGCTCAGCTCAGTGTACATATAAATTATAATCCCTTCCTGCCTGCCCCAGAGTCCCATTAACTGGGCACCCTCTGCTCAGAAACCTATGCCACTCCAGGATGCAATATGCATTACATGGGTGGCAAGACATTAAAGAAGACTGCAAGCAGGCAGGTAGGTTTATTCTTTTACAGAAAAGACAATGAGGGAGATTTACTAAAACTGGAGAGTACAAAATCTGGTGCAGCTCTGCATAGAAACCAATCAGCTTCCAGTTTTCTTTACTCAAAGCTTAATAGAACAAGCTGAAGTTTGAAGCTGATTGGCTACCATACACGGCTGCACCAGATTCTGCACTCTCTGGTTTTAGTGTCTCTTCTGTTATTTAACCTGTTCCCACTGGCTATGTACATATATGCTGCATCTCAGGAGGTGGGCTTTAACGCAAAGAGGCCGCATATATGTGTCCCCATGTAAACATCTTTCTGTGCTGAGAGCGCATGCCCTGCACGCTTCCAACTCAGAGACTGGCGGGTACCAGAAAGCTCCCGATGCCTGCATTTGATTGGGCACTTTCCATTCATGTGATCAAATTGCCCGCCTCCTGCCATTTAGAACCTGTTAAAGGGCCAGGACACAGCGGCTTGAAGGGGTTAACTTTAGTTCTACTTTAAGGTCCCGTTCATACCTTCACATTTTTGCATTGTAAAGCAAAAGATTGTACAGTGTTTTGAAAAAGTATTCATACCCCTTGACATTTTCCACATTTTGTCATGTTGCAACCAATAACGTAAATGTATTTTATTGGGATTTTATGTGATAGGCCAAAACAAAGTGGCACATAATTGTAAAGTGGAAGGAAAATGATAAATGGTTCTCAACATTTTACAAATAAATATGTGAAAAGTGTGGTGTACATTTGTATTCAGCCCCCCTGAGTCAATACTTTGTAGAACCACCTTTCACTGCAATTATAGCTGCAAGTCTTTTTGGGGGTGTCTCTAAGAGCTTTGTACTTATAGAGAGTGACATTTTTGCCCATTCTTCTTTGCAAAATAGCTCAAGCTCTGTCAGATTGGATGCAGAGCGTCTGTGAACAGCAATTTTCAAGTCTTGCCACAGATTCTCAATTGGATTTAGGTCTGGACTTTGACTGGACCATTCTAACACATGAATATGCTTTGATCTAAACCATCCCATTGTAGCTCTGGCTGTATGTTTAGGGTCATCGTCCTGCTGGAAGGTGAACCTCCGCCCCAGTCTCAAGTCTTTTGTCTTTTGCAGCCTCTAACAGATTTTCCTCTAAAGCCTTGTACACACGGTACGATTGTTGGTAGGGGATTGTCTGTTGACATACTGTAGTCCTAAAATCTTACCATTAGTACGCTCCTTTTGACAATTGTTGTCCAACTTTTGGCCAACAAACGTTGGATGACAGGCTAGTAAATTTTCAGCAGGCAACGGTTTGACATCAGATTTTCATATGGTCAGTACACAAATCCGTCACACAAAAGTCGAAAGTACAAACACGCATGCTCGGAATCAATGCTCACCAAGCACGAAATTAGCAGAAGGGGCCCAAAGGGTGGTTCTCAAGAGCTGAAATCCCTCCTATCACGTCACTACGTTCGTGTTTGTGGCACGACAATTGTGTACCGTTAGTATGCAAGACAAGATCCTGGCACACGCTCTTTTTTGACAAATTTCAGATGCTCGGGTGGCCAACAATTGTACTGTGTGTACGAGGCTTAAGATTGCCCTGTATTTGGCTCAATCCATCTTCCCATCATCTCTGACCAGCTTCCTTGTCCCTGCTGAAGAAAAGCATCCACACAGCATGATGCTGCCACCACCATGTTTCACGGTGGGGATGGTGTGTTCAGGGTGATGTGCAGTGTTATTTTTCCACACATAGCATTTTGTTTTTAGGCAAAAAGTTAAATTTGGGCTCATCTGACCAGAGCACCTTCTTCTACATGTTTGCTGTGTCCCTCACATGGCTTCTCGCAAATAGGACTTCTTATGGCTTTCTTCTTGCCACTCTTCCATAAAGGCCAGATTTGTGGGGTGCACGACTAATCCCGGGTTCACACCTATGCGAATTAGATGTGCGTTTCCCCACATCTTATTCGCATAGTAGGAGAATGTGACTGGCTCCCTATGGAGCCGGTTCACATATCTCCGGGGCGGCTGCGGAGCGCACTGCACAAAAACACTGTGTGTCTTTGGCTCCGTTTCAGGGCCGAATTCAGGCATAGAATTGGCCCTGATTCGTCCCTGAAACAGGGAACAGGGACACACAGCTCTCCTGTGCGATCCGCAGCCTGGTATAGTGTGAACCCAGGCTAATAGTTATCCTGTGGACAGATTCTCCCACCTGAGCTGTGGATCTCTGTAGCTCCTCCAGAGTTACCATGGACCTCTTGGCTGCTTCTCTGATGAATGCTCTCCTTGCCCGGCCTGTCAGTTTAGGTGGACGGCCATGTCTTGGTAGGTTTGCAGTTGTGCCATACTCTTTCCATTTTCGGATGATGGGTTGAACAGTGCTCCGTGAGATGGTCAAAGCTTGGGATATTTTTTTTATAACCTAACCCTGCTTTAAACTTCTCCACAACTTTATCCCTGACCTGTCTGGTGTGTTCCTTGGCTTTCATGGTGCTGTTTGTTCACTAAGGTTCTCTAACAAACTATAATTTGACTATAATTTATACTGAGAATAAATTACACACAGATGGACTCTGTTTACTAATTAGGTGACTTCTGAAGGTAATTGGTTTCACTAGATTTTAGTGAGCCTCGGTTCACACCAGAGGCAGCACGACTTGCAGGTCGCCTCACCGAGGCGACCTGCACACGACTGCCCGGGCGACTTGCAAAACGACTTCTGTATAGAAGTCTATGCAAGTCGCCCCAAGTCGCCACCAAAGTCGTACAGGAACCTTTTTCTAAGTCAGAGCGACTTGCGTTGCTCCCCTTAGAACGGTTCCATTGTACTGAACGGGACGCTACTTGTCAGGCTACCTAGGTCGCCTGACAAGTCGTCCCAGTGTGAACCGAGGCTTAGGGGTATGAAAGTAAAGGGGGCTGAATACAAATGCACACCACACTTATCAGATATTTATTTGAAAACAATTTTAAAAACTATTTATCATTTTCCTTCCACTTCGCAATTATGTGCCACTTTGTGTTGGTCTATCACAAAAAAATACATTTACGTTTTTGGTTGCAACATGACAAAATGTGGAAAATGTCAAGGGGTATGAATACTTTTTCACGGCACTATGTGTGTCAAAAGCTGTGTCCTTCAATGAGGCCATTCAGACCTTTGCAGTGCATTGCTCTGTGATTTGAAAACATTAGGCATGTCCCTTTCTCTCAGATTTTTTCATGCACTGAGATACCCATCAGAATAATGAAAATGTGTGTAAATGTGCTGCAGCCCAAATTACGAAACAGATAACAGCAGACAGGGATAGATGTGAACCTGAACTTAGACCCAGTTAAAGGGTCACAGTGGATGGGAAGGGGTTAACGTGGCCTGCGCCTAATTCATGAAAGTTGTGTGCCAGTTTAGGTGCCAGTACCGGCTTGTGCTCCATATTCAGGTAGTTCTTACTATTGCCCCTTTTAGAATATATATCACTATGGCTGCAACAGATCTAAAAAGAATGATGGCCAGTTCACAAATGAGGAAGCTGGTGGTGATTAGGACCATCTCTGGGTGGGGCACAAAGATGGCAGTATACAAAGTGCAGCATATGTGCCGGGGAGCTCCTATAAATGTGACAACTTCTTGCTCGTGGTTTGCTGGGATTCCGATGGTTGCCAGTGTGCTAGCAGCCAGTGATACATCCCCAGTCACATTTTTTTGCTTAGAATAAAGATCACGATTCTCTCACGATTCTTGCGGCGTAACATCATCTTTCACATTATACAAAAAAGTTGGGGTAACTTTAATGTTTAGCTTTTTTTTAAATTCATTAAAGTATATTTTTTGCCCAAAAAATTGCATTTGAAAGACCGCTGCGCAAATACAGTGTGGCATAAAATATTGCAATAACCACCATTTTATTCTCTAGGGTCTCTGCTTATATATATATATAATGTTTTGGGGGTTCTAAGTATTTTTCTAGCAAAAAATTATGATTTTAAAACCACTTCCCATCCAGGCCAATTCTGACATTTCTCTCCTACATGTAAAATTCATAATTTTTTTTCTAGAAAATTACATAGAACCACCAAACATTAGATATTTTTCTTTAGCAAAGACCCTAGAGAATACAATGTTGTTGCAACCTTTTATCTTGCACGGTATTTACGCAGCAATTTTTCGAACACTTTTTTTTGGAAAAAAAACAGCTTCATGCAAAAAAAACCAAAAAAACATAACATTAAAGTTAGCCCAATTTTTTTGCATAATGTGAAAGATGATGTTACGCCGAGTAAATAGATACATAACATGTCACGCTTCAAAATTGCACGCGCTTGTGGAATGGCGCCAAACTTCAGTACGTAAAAATCCCCATAGGCGACGCTTTAACTTTTTTTACTGGTTACATGTTTTGCGTTACAGAGGAGGTCTAGAATTATTGCTCTCGCTCTAACGTTCGCAGTGATACCTCACATGTGTGGTTTGAACACCGTTTTCATATGTGGGCGGGACTTACGTATGCGTTCGCTTCAGCGTGCGAGCACACTGGGACAGGGGCGCTTTAAGTTTTTTGGGTTTTTTTTATTGTTAATTTTACTTTTCTTTTTTTTAGTTTGACACTTAAAAAAAATTTTTTTTTTGATCACTTTTATTCCTATTACAAGGAATGTAAACATCCCTTGTAATAGGAATATGGCATGACAGGTCCTCTTTACAGTGAGATATGGGGTCAATAAGACCCCACATCTCACCTCTAGGCTGGGAAGCCTGAAATAAAAAAAAAAAAAAATGAACGATCACCGCTTCCCAGCTGAGGCGGTGCCATTCGCTTAAATGCAGAGGCCAGGCGTGACGTCATAACATTGCGCCCGGCCTCCGAACGATCATAGAGACTCCGGCGTCCATCTGGTCTGCCGGAAAGCTCTATGATCACCATCCGGGGCTGGCGGATCCTGTCTCCAACTCACCGATGGAAGCGGTGAGTCGGTAGAAGCATTGGAGGGAGGGGGGGGCGTCTCCTCTCGCCGCCCGTAAGCGCTATGATCGTTGTTATGGTGTAGGGAATCGCCGGCACTAAAAGATGATATCTGAATGATGTCTGTAGCTGCAGGCATTCAGATATACCCCAGTCAAGGATGTCCCTGAAACCAACAAGTGTCAGAAAAAGGTTTAGGCCTCATGTACACGGCTGCTGGTAAACGGACGTTCAGTGGCAGTTGGATGCTTTTTTCAGCTGCCCCTGAACTCATCCAATGTTATCTTATGTGTACATGTACACAGGTTTGTTTAACCACTTGCTTACTGGGCACTTAAACCCCCCTCCTGCCCAGACCAATTTTCAGCTTTCAGCGCTGATGCATTTTGAATGACAATTGCGCGGTCATACAACATTGTACCCAAATAAAATTTTTATCATTTTTTTTCCCACAAATAGAGCTTTCTTTTGGTGGTATTTAATCACAGCTGGGGTTTTTATTTTTTGCTAAACAAACAAAAAAAGATGGAAATTTTTGAAAAAAAAATCATGTTTAATAGTTTGTTATAAAATTTTGCAAACAGGTAATTTTTCTCCCTCTTTGATATGCGCTGATGAGGCGGCACTGGTGGGCACTGATAGGCTGCACTGATGGGCACAGATAGGCACGGTTAAGGCGGCAACGATGGGCAAAGTTAAGGCAGCACTGATGGGGACAGATAAGGTGGCGCTGATGGGTGGCACAGATGGTTGGCACGGATAGGTGGCACTGATGGGCACTGATAGGTACCACTGATGGGGGGGCACTGATGGGCGGCACTGATGGGGGGGGCACTGATGGGTGGCAGTGATGGGCGGCACTGATGGGCTCTTATGGGCACTGGTAGGTGACACTGATGGGCACTGATAGGTGGCACTGATGTGCAGCACTTGTTGCACTGATGTGGGCGCTGATGGGTGGCACTGATGGATGGCTCTGTGGGTACTGATGGGTGATGCTGGTGGGCACTGGTAGGCGGCACTGCTGCCTATTGCTGTGTCACTGAAGATCGCCGTGATCGGGACTGATGTCCCAATCACGGCCGCCGGTGATCTGTTTTTTTTTTTCCTCTGTCACGCTGTAAGCACGAGGAGGAAAAATAGCCGATTACCGGCTCTGTTTACATCACATGATCAGCTGTCATTGGCTGACAGCTGATCATGTGGTGAGGGGTTGGGACCGACTCCTTACTATGATCTGTGATCAGGCGAGTCTCATAGACTCACCGCGCGCAGGCCGATCGTGCACGGGACGATGTCAATAGACGTAGTCCTGGCAATGTAGATCCGCGCTGTTGCCGTCATTTGGCAATGGCCCGGATCTGAAGTGGTTAATGTCGTTTATAGGCTGTTCTTTGAAGGCAAAAAAAATGAGTTCAGACGTCGAAGTTTCTGACATTTCAGATGCCAAACGCGACTAAATGCGAGTTACCGTTTAGTTTACTGGCGTTTTTCATTTTTGGCTATTTTGAAAATTATTTTGCTTCTTAACACAAACTTGGCATGTTAACGCGGCAAAATGGACATTTTAAACGTGGGTTATTATCTGTCAAGTTAAATCGTTCAGGAGAGGTTGTAAAAACGTCCCGTGTACATTAAAGCCCAATACAGACGATCAGAAATTCCACCAGCAAAAGTCGACTGAGAGCTTTTGGTCAAAAATTCCGACCGTGTGTATGCTCCATCGTACTTTTGCTGGCGGAATTCCAGCCAGCAAAAGATTGAGAGCATGTTCTCTATTTTTCCGTCGGAAAAAGTTCCTATTGGAAATTCCGTTCGTCTGTATGCAATTTCGACGCGCAAAAAACGACGCATGCTCGGAAGCATTGCACTTCATTTTCTCGGGTCATCGTAGTGTTGTACGTCACCGCGTTCTTGATGGTTGAAAGTTCAGAGAACTTTTGTGTGACCGTGTGTATACAAGGCAACTTTGAGCGGAATTCCGACCGAAAACCATCCAAGTTTTTTCTGACGGAAATTCCGATCGTGTGTACGGGGCATTAGCCTTAGTCTTTAAGTGGTTAAACTTCTCTCATTTACAGACCGAAGTTCATCCTTGGATCTAAAGAACAAAACCTTACAATGTTTATAGTTAGCTCAGCAGCTGAGGAATGTTGTGAAACTTGGCAGACTGCCTGTTTTTTTGTTTTTTTTGACAGCTGTCGGATTAAACAGAGAACTCTGCATTGAATTGGGAAAATGCTTTGTTAAAATCACGAGGGGAGAGAATACCAATTTCAATTCTTAACGATTAATTGTGCAGCTCTAACATGCACTGAGGAGAGAGTGCCCACAGTATGGATGTTCTTGAGTCAGTGTCACCCCCCCCCCCCCCTCCATGCCACAGATCCACAGGGCAGCACAGTGGTGTAGTGGATAGCACTCTCACCTAGCAGCAATAGGGTCACTATTTCAAATCCTGACCACGGCACTATCTGCCCGGAGTTTGCATGTTCTCCCTGTGCCTGCGTGGGTTTCCTCCGGGTACTCTGGTTTCCTCCCACACTCCAACGACATGCTGGTAGGTTAAAAAGCACCCTGAGGCGATTCAGTTTGCATAGGTAGTGCTATACAAGTCACTCATTCATTCATTCACAGATGTACCTGTCCACTAAAGCTGAAGAAATCTGTTCCCTATAACGACATTTGTTGTACAGAGGAGTGACAGACTTCTAAAGAGTGTCTAATTTCTCCAGAAACTGTCTGCATCCTTCGCTGTACGCATGCAAATGCTCAAATGTGAGGTTACCAGCATACAGCCGCAGCTTATCATTAATTTGTACAGGTGGGTCTACACAGACACCTATCCGTTGGGTATGAGCTGGGTACCATCTGAACCTATGGGAAGCTGTCACATAATCACATTCCCAGTGGCCTGATCAGCTGCAACATTCCCCACCATGCAGCTGCATGTACAGAGAGAAGCAGAGATGCTTGTGATGTCATTGGATTAATAAGGCTTCAGGACATTGACCAAAAATTCCCATAGTAGGTGAATGACATCATCGGCATTCCTGTCCATTTTTAGCTGCAGGGAATGCTCTGGCCGCAGGTCCTGTTGTACTGGGTTTTGGACCAAACCCAACTCATCCCTGCGGTCATGTCCTGGTCACATAAATACACACACACCACTTCCACTGTTTAAATGAGGCATTACACAGCGCTTTACATTAGTGGTGCACTGAAACCGAAAATTCAGGATGCACTTGGCCAAAAACCGAAACCGAAGTGGACAGATTTATATATATATATATATATATCTATATATATATCTATATATATATATATATAGATATATATATATATAATTTTTTTTTTTATATATAATTATATTATATTTGGTGTATTCGATATATCGGTGCATCAATATTTACATATTGTATATGTATCTAAGTATAATTTATTTATTTAAGGTATTTATAGTACTGACCGTTTACACAGAATTTTACGTACTGTATATTCATATCAGTCTCTGTCCTCATTACAGCCTAAGGTCCTTTTCTCACACATGTACCCGAGTCAGTTTCACCAACCTTTGGAGAGTGCTTTTTTTTTTTTTTTTTTTTTTTTGCAGACCTCATGTCACCTCATCTCAACTGCCTTTTAAAAGCCATTTGTAAACAAATTACCTAGGAACAAAACAGAAAACAAAAAAAATGACCTGCAACAATAATAGGAAGAGTGGGTGACACTACTTTGCTTCTCCACTGCCACCTGAGATAGCCGGAAATTCAGTCCAGCCCATCGCATGAGTGCATTCTCACCATTATTCGGCCTCCCAGCTCTGCAGGAAGTTAGGTAATGCCACCTGAAAGCGTCAGATACCCAGGCCAAGGTAATTTGTTTCCCCCCCTGAGCTATTTATTTGTTTACAAAGCCATGTGATCCGGTTGCAGAGCATTTCCAAAGGTAGTGCAAGTGGTTGTGACCTCAGACATGAATCATGAACAAGTGATTGTGGGTGAGTCCCTCCCTCCAATCAGCTCTCGGAGCTCTCCTCACTGAGCTCTGCACAGTGTAATTTCAACACTCCTCCCTCTGTTTTTCTGACAGCTCAGAAAAACGAATACATTCATCACTTTGAACACATGTAGAGAATATAAGACTGTAGATAAACAGGTACAATTTATGTAGAAGGATTTGTATTACCTGAGGATAGTCTCTTCACTGGGTATACTTTATGTGCAGTGTGAGTTGAACCCATTCATAATGAATTTTTCAATGCCCCAGGCCCCCACCACCACATTGCTGAAACATAGCCTACCCTCTACAAAACTGTAGAGTAAAAAGGAAAAAAGATACATAATATACTTACGTCTCTTTCTACTTCAGTAGTGTAGGGGGTCCTACATCCTTCTGCAAACAAGATCCTGGGGAATGGTGAATCCTCTAAACCTCGCAAAGAGACGCTGCAGCACTGCGCTGGGATAGTCTTCTCAACAAGATCCTGGCGTGCTCTACATTCCCCAGATCTTGCAGGAAGGAGGAGGATTTCACCCTTGCCTGCTACTGCAGGCAGCAGCCGGAGGAAAGGTAAGTATGTGGTCTAATATTTACCCCCCTACAGGTATTTTTTTTCCTGCTGCATTCCTAAAAAAGGGAGAGATCCTCTCCTAAAAGGGAAAAAGGCCCTGTTATATCTTTATATAATCCTCTGTGTTTCCTAATGCTATGTGCCCCAGTGTCTGTGTTTTATTAAAAAATGCCTTCTATACCTGATTTCAGAGCACCGCTCGGTGCTCACGTGACCAGCCGCCTCTCTCGATCTGATGGGTACTGTGGGAGGGGCCAGGAATCCCCCCACTGACGTCAGTGGGGAGGAGAGAGGCGGCGTTCTGAAATCAGGTATTTTTTTTTTTAACAAACAGACTCTGTGGTACATAGCATTAGGAAACACAGAGGATTATATGAAGAATCAAAAGTAATTTCAGCAGCAGGGGGGAGGGGGTGGGCGCTGTCACTAGCTGAGAAGTGGGGGGGGGGAGAGCGGATGATGGAGGAATGTAAACTGACCACGGTGTTAGGGCTCAGCAGCCGTGATATACCGTGGTCAGTTTACAGGTGGGAGGGTATAGCCAGGCAGGATCAGCCAGGTATTTCAGGTGATAGAGAGGGCCAAATGACACAGAACAAGCACTGTGCTGCATAACATGCTTTAAAGGAACAGGATCTATTTTTTTTATTTATTTATTTTTTTAAGGGTAACAAATGCTTTAAAGGAGAAGTCCAGCCTGAGCTTTTTAGGCTGGACTTCTCCTATGGGTCACAGGAGTGCCGTTCATTTTGCACTCCTGTGACCCGTTTTTCAGCGGTGAGCAGTCTGAAGTCCGCTCTCTGCTGACATCACCAGGATCAGTCCAGGCGCCGCGTCATTGTGCCTTGACTGATGACAGTCTCAGCCTCTCAGCGGGCCGCTGAGACGGCCGCTCCCCGCCCCTCCACAGCTCAGTGCTCCAATAAGTATAGAGGAGCAGAGCAGGAGAGCTGCTGACTGACAGGCAGCATCTCTCCGCTCGGGGAGGAGTGAGAACCGAGCCATCGGCGGTGTTCAGTGGCTCGGTTCTCAGTGAAGAGGTAGCGGGGGACAGATGCATAATAGGTCTGACCTAGGTGGTATGAATAGGCAAAAAAACCCAAAAACATACTTCTCTTTTAAGAAACAGATCTTGCATGCTTTCTGCCAGGTCCACTTTAAAGAGAAACAGTGCAGGAATCCTATGAGAAATTTCCTATGGATACCACTTTGAGAACTTATATCTTACATTTTTGTATATATATTATTTTCATTAGTGACTGTTTTCAACAAGTGCGTGTTTGCTGTGAAACAGGCTGTAAAACTGTGAAATGATTTTAATTGCATCCATAAAGACAAAGCAGCCACTCATCAGACTGTGCCCTAGTGTGTAACAAGCCGTCTGCAAACAGTATTTGCAAGCTAAGCCTGTCTGCTGCTGATGTCACTGCTCACACCCCCAGTCTGTAAATATTTATTGTGAATACAACTGTTGCTGGTCATATACACATAGAGGTTTATTTATAAACCATTCAGTGGACGGATAATAAAAGCAGGCTGCATGAAGTTTTATTTTGTTATAGATTGATTCCGTTATCCTCAGCTCCACCTAGTGGCCAAAATGCAGTATAGTTTTCTGATATATGTCAGTGGGAAGGTATACTGCATTTTGGCCTCTGGATGGAGCTGATGATATAGGACTTAATCTATTACAAAAATATGGGGAGCATCCAGCATACAAAAATGCTTCTACTTTATAACTAGACCTCATAAGATTTGTCTTGTTTAGCCCATGGTCTGAACAAAGAAAAAAAAATGAATAGATTCCTCTATCCACGCTAAACAGCGGATGGACAAATCTTCCCTGCCGGCTGTTGTATTCTGAGTGCAGGCACCCGTGGCTTCTGATTGCCTGAACAGTGACTGCATTGGATGGGAAGCCGTCATTTTTCAGCTAACAATTTTACACCCGACTTTAATTTTTCAGTTAAGTTTTGTTGAGCTTAATGATGTCAACAGGGCCAACCTACAGTTCAAGTTTTAACTGATTCAACAGGAACCAGATGGAATTCGAGCCGTGTATGACCAGCCTAACAAAGAGGTTTGTGCCTCCCTGTCCTCTTCTTGTAGACTGTGATAGTTTGTGATGTCAGCAGCTCCAGGGTTAGTATACAGACTGGCTGCATTCAGTCTTATCTGGGATATTGCTTTATATGTATAGATGTTTGGAACATCATTTTACTTTTATAGCCAGTTTTCTTAAGAAACATGCTCATACCATTAACACTATCAAGTTCACTGTTTTAGAAATTTTGCACTGTGTTGTTCATCCGCATTGTGGTTTACAAGGCACTGGACCTTAACCACCTGCTGGCCACTCACAGTAATAATACTGCAAGCTGGCGGCAGGTACAGGCACGGTCACCCACATGTACGTGAGTAACCTTCTTCCAGGTTTTGGGCTGTGTCCAATCACACAGGTTATAGCTAATTATGCGGTGCTCCCTTATAATACCTTATGTGTTAAATGAAAGTGTATACGTCACCATAAATAAATAAAGATGCAAAAAAACTAAGCGCAAAAAATTATTAAAGTGTAGATGTAGAAAAAATTGGTTATAGGTGTCCTCTAGGAGTTGCTGTATTCTTGGTGGTAGTAATGGGCTAATACCTCTTTAAGGGGCCCTCTGTTCCTTTTCCTTTGCTCCCAGTCACTCAAAGAGATACAAGGTGGGTACCCAGTATGTAATACAATCCAAAATGTATTAAAAGAAATGCACTTGCAATAAAATCAAGTAAATGTACCTTTAAACTTAGTGTAACATTTGCAATCCAACCACTGGCAGCATCGACATTACCCAGCTCCTCCCTCGCGTTACATCGCCGCCCTTGTGGCTACCTCAGGGAAAATGTGTCCAATCATACACAGAGGTCTGTGTTTACAAACAGGACTCTGCGTACAGGGGACAGTGATCTGGCTGTTTCTTCTCCCTGATGTTGGGATGAGGTGGGAATTTTTTTGGAGTTCAAAGCAATGTGTGACTGTACAACTTTGATGTTCTGTATATCAAGCAATAGACTGCACATGTGTTTGTCTAGGGGAGACCCGCTTACAGTATTTTTCTTAAAATCTCACTAGATTTACAGTACTTTAATGCAGCACTGGACTTTGCATGGAAATATGTTACATTGAAAGCATAAGAAAGTATACAGGATAAAAATTGTAATGTTTTGGCCAGGGTAAGGCTGGGCTTAGAAAAGCTGATCTTAGAGGAATCTAATACTTTGAAGAAGAAATACACCACTCCAGGTAGCGAAATCTCTCTACTGCACTACCTCTGCACATGAAAGGGTGCTGGCCCTGCATGTATCAGGAAGCATATAGTGAAAAGTCTGGATGGCCGCACACACATAAAATCACCTTTATTGATCTATAATAGAAAAATAATAGCTATGACTAAGCACCAGGGAAGGCGTGAAATGCGTTAGTATGACTAAGCACCAGGGAAGGTGTGAAACGCGTTAGCTATGACTACGAACCAGGAAAAGTGTGAAACGTGTTAGCTGTGCTGTATTTGTACCCCCATTGCTGTATGTATTGTTGTTTTTCTATTATGGATCAATAAATGTAATTTTATGAGACTGCGGACATCCAGAATTTTTACTATATGATCTTGGAGGAATGTTCTTAGGTCCAGATCTGTTTGTCAGCACCTAGATTGTCCCAAATCTGAAGGATTTTTTATTTTTTCAAGGAAAAGGAAAAACCTCTTTAGGTCCATTTCATACTGGCAGTCCAATCATATCTGCCTGTTGCTTTTTCAGAGCGATCAGAATGGAAGCTCAATGTCAGTCTATGGGGGCATCCTGTTTAGGGCTGCAACTAAAGATTATTTTCATAATCGATTAGTTGTCCGATTATTGTTTCAATTAATCAGATAATAACCTTAAAAAAGTGTGGTGTATAATTTAGTTAATACGTAAAGTTTAAAAAAAAAAAGGCAATTTATTCTTAAATCTCTATATGCAATGGTAAATATAAATAACCAACTATATGGTTAGGGAGCAAAATCTCGAATCCACTCTGAGAATAACAGACAGAAGATATATACTGTATATACTATTAGAGGTTAAATCTGGTAAATATCATCAGAGTCAGAGATCAAATTTTTTATCTAAAGAAAAAAAATTAAAGACCGTTTTGCTGATTTTCAGACAGATCTGTAATATATTATATGCTGGCCATACAGAAACAACGTCTTCCTTCGAAAAAAAAAAAAATGTAATTTTAAGAACGTTCATTCGATTATCTAATTGTTAGTGGGGTCAAATCAACGTTTGTTTTTGACCACAGTGATGGTAAAATTGCTGCAAAAACACACTACATGCTTTTCTGCAGCTTCTCCTTTGCAGTCTATTGAACCAAAAAAAGCACCATTTTACATTGAATAAAGTCCCTGACCCTATTCAAATACACAGCGGCTGAAAAAAAACATAGATGTGAATGTGTCCCTTAGGAAACCATGTTACATGAACTGTAGTGTGTTTCTGCAAAAAGCACCAAAAAACGCATAGGTGTGTGAACCAGGCCTAAGACATTTAGTAGCAGCAGCATGTTTTTTTCTTTCTTTTTTTTTTTTGTATCACCTGTCATAATAGGGTTAAAAAAAACAAACTAAAATGAGCCCTTTATAGTAGAAAAAGAGCAGATAATCACACTATAAGGGGTTCATTTATACTGTGAAAGTAATAATATATATTACTTACATCTTATATATAATAATAAATACACCCAGAAGTAAGATATATGGGCATTTTAAATAGGAGTCAGACATGAAGCTCTATGAAGGGTGGAAGTGAGATATAAATCTTTTCATCTATCCATGAAAAATCAGAGACTCTTTTTCATGGATATGATCATTTTAAATATAATGCACAATACTGGTAAAAGTTTACTTTAAACGTAATTGTAATGTCTTCTATTACCTCCAGTCTATCAGCCTCCACCTTCTTTGGGTTCAGATTCTGTTCTTCCCTGCACACAGTCTTTAGGCTTAACCACTTCAGCCCTGGAAGGATTTACCCCCTTAATGACCAGGCCATTTTTTGCGATACGGTACTGCGTCGCTTTAACTGACAATGACGTTGTACCCAAACAAAATTGTTGTCCTTTTTTTCCCAGAAATAGAGCTTTCTTTTGGTGGTATTTGATCACCTCTGCGATTTTTATTTCTGGCGCTATAAACAAAAAAAGAGCGTCGATTTTGAAAAAAACATTTTTTAAAAAACTTTTTTGCTATAATACGCATCCAAAAAAAATCTAAAAAAAATATCTATTCATCAGTTTAGACCGATATGTATTCTTCTACATATTTATGGTAAAAAAAAAATCGCAATAGTCGTATAGTGATTGGTTCACGCAAAAGTTATAGCGTCTACAAAATAGGGGATAGATTTACAGCATTTTTATTGTTTTTATTATTCTTACTAGTAATGGTGGCGATCTGCGATTTTTAGTGGGACTGTGACATTTCAGGAAACAGATCGTTCACTTTTGACACTTTCTTGGGACATACAGCGATCAGTGCTATAAATAGCCACTGATTACTGTATAAATGTCAGTGGCAGGGAAGGGGTTAACACTAGGGGGCGATCAAGGAGTTGAATATGTTCCCTGGGTGTGTTCTAACTATAGTGGAGATGGGCTTACTGAAACATGACAGAGATCACTGCTTCCGATCACTGGGAACAGTAGATCTCTGTCATGTCACCTGTCAGAACGGGGAATCGCCTTGTTTACAAAGGCAGTTCCCCGTTCTGCCTCTGTAATAGGCAATTGCGGGTTGCCGGCAGACATCGAGTCCGCCCGACCCGCAGGCACACGCCTGCCCGCAATCGCACCTGCATGAGCCGCCGTACAGTTATGGAGATTTGCACAGGAGAGCTGACCTTCCACCGTATAACAACAGAGACTGGGCAAGCGGTTAATGTACACGGGACGTTTTAAAACCTCTCCTGAACGATTTTCTTGACGATAGTAACCAACGTTTAAAAATGTCCGTTAAGCCGTATTTGCGTTTAGATGCATTTTTTTTTCAAATAGTCAAAAATGTATCTCCATTAAAAACGCCTGTAAGAGAAACGCGGTTAAACGCGAGTTACCGCGTTTACAATCTGTTACAGGCATTTGGCATTTCAAATGAATCTGAACATCCGTCCTGAACGCATTTTTTTGCTTTCCAAAAAGTGCTTCTAAACTCAACTGCCTAGAAACAACTATAAATGACTCTGTGTACATGTACTGATAGGATAACATAGAGGAGAGTTCAGGGGCAGCTGAAAAAATGCCCAACTGCTCCTAAACGTCCGTTTACCAGCAGCCGTGTACATGAGGCCTAAAAGTGTTTTTTTTTTTCCTAACCACTTCAGCCCCAGAAGGATTTACCCCCTTCCTGACCAGAGCACTTTTTGAGATTCGGCACTGAATCGCTTTAACTGACAATTGCGCGGTCTTGCGACGTGGCTCCGAAACAAAATTGACGTCCTTTTTTTCCCACAAATAGAGCTTTCTTTTGGTGGTATTTGATCATCTCTGCGTTTTTTATTTTTTGCGCCATAAACAAAATAAGAGCGACAATTTTGAAAAAAACGCATTATTTTTTACATTTTGCTATAATAATTATCCCCCAGAGCTTGGATTCATTGAATGAGTTTACCATAAATGTAAATATTGCAGAATATACAGCCTCATGCTACATAACTGAGCTCCATTTCATGTTGAATAAACAAAATTATTAGTGTATCTTAAAATAGAAACCTATCTTTAGATAGATTTTTACTCCAAAAGCATTTTATCAAAATAAATATGATAAAAAAAATTGATTTTAAATAAAAAAAATAAGATTTAAATTAAAAAAAATCTGAATTTTTTGATTTTTTTTTTTTAAATCATGAATTTATATCCACCCTGCTGTGTAATGGTTTTGCACAGAGCAGCCCTGATTCTCCTCTTCTAGGGTCCCCCCACCGACGCTTCGGGCTCCACCTGCTTTCAGAGTGCCCCAATATCAAGGTAAAAAAAACTTCTGACTTTAGAACCACTCACTTCCTGTCCCATGAGGCATTGCTCCTCACACATTCACATGTTAGCAGGCACTTATTGATATGTATGGACGGTATACTGAGCTGTATGTGTGCTGCACTGTGTCTTCTGATATGTAAACAAATAATGCATTCTGTATGCAGACCAACTAATCGGCTGGCTGATTAATCGATTATGAAAATTGTTGACAACTATTTTCTTAATTGATTAGTTGTTTCGGCCCTAGTCCTAGTACACCTGATTACCTCCGAGTCCTTCTAGGTTTAAAAATAAAATGCAAATGGTCTGCATTTTTTCCAGAATAAATGTGACCAATCTAGGGCAGTGCAATATAAATAGACAAACATCCATTACATCTGGAGGGCAAAAATGAACAGACATTGATGTCACAAAAGTGATATCCGTACTGTTGGTTCTGATTCAGCAGAGGATCTGTTCATGAATCGCATGCTGATCAGAAGAATGGACTTGGCCCATGTGAAAAGAGCCTTAAAGTGATACGAGGTGGTTTCAGAAAGTTTCTAGACTAGTTTTGTAACACGCCAACAGATGCAGCACAAGGCTGTATGCACAATCACAGGGAGCACCGACCTTCATAAGTCAGTGTGCCAAAAGACCTGTGTACATCCGGAGCTGTGCAACCGGTGCTATTCTGACCACGTGTGTTACCACGTCTGCTATTTCATCATGGACAGCAAGTCAGAACAAAAAGCAAACGTGAAATTCTGTGTGAAAATGGGCAAATCTGCCACAGAGACGTTTGACATGATTCGGCAAGTTTCAAAAATGTCGAAACCATTTGTCAACTTGTTCATGATGATCGACGGAGAACAATCGCCACTGTGCCACTCAAAACACCTCGAATGACTCTTTGCAGCATCGCCGTAAACTTGCCGAATCATGTCAAACGTGTCTGTGGCAGATTTGCCCAGTTTCCTGCAGAATTTCACGTTTGCTTTTTGTTCTAACTTGCATGATGAAATGGCAGATGTGGAACGCACAGAATAGCACCAATTGCACAGCTCCCGATGTACACAGGATGATGTCTTTTGGCACACTGACTTATGAAGGTTGGTGCTCCCTGTGACTGTGCATTCAGCCTTGTGCTGTCATCTGTTGGCGTGTTACAAAACTACTCTCAAAACTTTTTGATACCACCTTGTATTAAAGTTTTTTTTTTTCATTTTATAAACATGTTATACTTACCTGCTGTCTGCAGTGGTTTTGCACAGAGCAGCTCTGATCCTCCTCTTCTCGGGTCTCCCACTGTTGCTCCTGGCTCCTCCTCTTCTCTGAGTGCCCCTATAGCAAGCAGCTTGCACTCGTTCATGCTCGCTCCCGAGCCCTGCTCTGCCCTCCCCCCCCTCACTGGTTGTAAGCTTTGATTGACAGCAGCGGGAGTCAATAGACATCACTGGACCGGGCTTGGGTAAGTATTAGGTGGGGGAGCTGCATACTGAAGGCTTTTTGCCTTCATGCATAGAATGTATGAGGGTAAAAAAAAAACCTTCAGCCTTCAGAACCACTTTGATTGGCAGAGAAGATTTTCCAGGTTGTTATATTATGAAAGCAATATGGGAGGATTTCCTCGAACACATTTTTCATTCACTTGTAATCCCTTATTTTCGTTATTAGTGTTAACGACTGTGACGTTTTCTAGTCTAAAATGTAAGGAGAATGTAATTTGTGTAATTATACGTATTCTAGAAGAAATACCACATTTTGGACTTGACCTCAAAATAATGTATAGCCAATTCTACAGCTCTGGTCTGGCACACGTCTGTATATCCAATGTTTTCCAGGTTCAGCAATACCTTCTTTCCGTCATGAATCTACGGGTTCTTTCAGACAGGTGGTAAGCTTTCAGTCCTTTGAAAAGAAATCCACAGTGAATCACTTTTCAGGGTGCGGCATAGCAGCAGCTGACGGGCATTTAGAAGGAGATACTGGTGCCTCCTGATGCCTGATTTTGTTCTTTTTACTTTGCAGTACGGTGACGCAACTGCGAGCCAAGCACTTGGCTTGCGATTGCGCTGAGGCACCATTGATATTAATCAGTGAGTTTGACAGGCGGTGCCACTTGTCAAACTCTGCAGCGTAAGTTAAAGCTGTTCAGCTTTTTCTGAAAAAATTAGAAGTCAGCAGCTGACCTGTCTGTTTCCACCCAACTCATCCAATCCCCATCTGTCTGTTTTTAGCGGACAGCAGATTGTGGGTGTAATGCAGACTGTCTGTGTAGCTGTCTGCCTGTATCGGATGCCTGTATGTATCCAATATGGGCAGGCACTTACACAATGACAGGAAGCATCAAAGGCTATTGGAACTTGTAGTTCATTGATTCACAGGGACATGTGAATCAATGATGCGGCCGTGTGGGCGGAGCCTCTCATGGCTGCGCTGTCTTTGAATTGTGACAGCGAGTACGGGGAGAAGATCCCTGGCTCGCTGTCACAAGGAGGAGGGTGGGGTGGTCGGAGGGAAAGGGGTCAGATGTTGAACAAGTTCCATGCTACACTAGAGTTGCCACCTCATCCCGTTAAAACCGAACACATATTAATTACACAGGTTCTGAGGCAGATAAGGTGGTAATTAAACTCACTTATCCGCATCAAATTAGCCTCAGAACCTGTGTAATTAATATATGGTCGGGTCTAAAGGGATGAGGTGGCAACTCTATGTTACACCCTAAATATGGGTGTAACATGTTCAGAAAGGTGAACTTATCCTTTAAAAGTTCATAGTAATGAAAAGTGATTTTCTAATTGGTTAGTATGGTTAACAAAACATAATTACTCTTTGCACGTTATGTCAATTGAATCCTTATGGTGTTCTTTTGTTGAATAAATTCAGCCTCCAATATGATAGAAGTCTTCGGAGAGGCTCGTCTGAGCTGACTGTCTGTGTGAGTCTGAACCTCCCTCCCCAAGGTGCGAGTATTTAAAAAAGATTAATTAATATCCAAGTATGGCTGTATTATACCATTCAAATTCGTTAACTGGTCTGCAGTGATTTTTAGCAGAATGATGTGTGTTGGATAAAACATGTTTTTTGGGCTTACATTTACTTATGAACCCGAACCAAGGCTCCAAAACCCATTTAAATAATTGATTGTGGTTTATAGTTCCTGAGTATTTTTGCTCTTCTATGTAAGACAGGGGTGCTCAACCTGTGGCCCTCGGAGCCCTCTGATGTGGCCCTTAACTTCAAACCAGGGAAGCACACTTCTACGTGGCTTGCAAAAGTATTCACCCCCCCTTGGCATTTTTCGTGTTTTGTTGCCTCACAACCTGGAATTAACATGGATTGTTTGAGGATTTGCATCATTTAATTTACAGAACATGACCACAACTTTGAAGATTTTTTTTGTCTTTATTGTGAAGCAAACAACAAATAGGCCAAAAAAACAGAAAAACTCAATGTGCATAACTATTCACCCCCCTAAAGTCAATACTTTGTAGAGCCACTTTTTGCGGCTATCACAGCTCCAAGTCGCTTTGGATAAGTCTCTATGAACTTGCCACATCTTACCACTGGAATTTTTGTCCATTCCTCCTTGCAAAACTGCTCCATCTCCTTCAAGTTGGGTGGTTTGTGCTTGTGATCAGCAATCTTTAAGTCGGACTACAAATTTTTTTTTTTTGGATTGAGGTCTGGACTTTGACTAGGCCATTCCAACACATTTACATGTTTCCCCTTAAACCACTCAAGTGTTGCTTTAGCAGTGTGTTTGGGGTCATTGTCCTGTTGGAAGGTGAACCTCCGTCCTAGCCTCAAATCACACACAGAGTGGTACAGGTTTTGCTCAAGAATATCCCTGTATTTAGCACATCCATCTTTCCCTCAATTCTGACCAGTTTCCCAGTACTGACTGCTGAAAAACATCCCCACAGCATGATGCTGCCACCACCATGTTTCACTGATGGTGTTCTTTGGGTGATGTGATGTGTTGGGTTTGTGCCAGACATAGCGTTTTCTTTGATGGCCAAAAAGTTAAATTTTAACCTCATCAGACCAGAGCACCTTCCTCCATACATTTTGGGAGTCTCCCACATGCCTTTTCGCAAACTGAAAAGGTGCCATTTTGTTTTTTGCTGAACGTAATGGCTTTCTTCTGGCCACTCTGCCATAAAGCCCAACTCTATGGAGCGTACGGCTTATTGTTGTCATATGTACAGATACTCTAGTCTCTGCTGTGGAACTCTGCAGCTCCTCCAGGGTTACCTTAGGTCTCTGTGCTGTCTCTCTGATAAATGACCTCCTTGCCCGGTCCATGAGTTTTGGTGTGCGGCCGTCTTGGCAGGTTTGCTGTTGTGCCATGTTCTTTCCATTTGGTTATGATAGATTTGATGGTGCTCCTAGGGATCATCAAAGATTTTGATATTTTTTATAACCTAACCCGGACTTGTACTTCTCAATAACATTGTCCCTTACTTGTTTGGAGAGTTCCTTGGTCTTCATGGCAGTGTTTGGTTAGTGGTGCCTCTTGCTTAGGTGTTGCAGCCTCTGGGGCCTTTCAAAAAGGTGTATATATGTAATGACAGATCATGTGACACTTAGATTGCACACAGGTGGACATCATTTCACTAATTATGTGACTTCTGAAGCTATTTGGTTGCACCAGAGCTTTTGATGGGTTTCATAACAAAGGGGGTGAATACATACGCACATGCCAATTATCAGTTTTTTATTTCTGAAAAATATATATATTTTTCTAATTTTACTTCACCAACTTAGACTATTGTGTTCTGATCCATCATATATAATTCAGATTAAAAAAAACATTGAACATTGGCACTGTATATCTTGCAGGTTTGGTGCACTTTCTGAAAGCTCACTAAAACTCCTGAATCAGTGTGAAAGCAGCCTTATAGAGGGCTCAGGACAGTAAGGGTTCATTTACAATTGCAGTTTGGGGGGCGGTAAAACAACATAGTTGAGATGTATTTTTACCATACCCCCCAACCACTGGTATAGCATCAGGGGTCACAATGGTGGCCTTGCCCCATGCTCCAGGGGGTCCATGCAGCCTCCCTGCCACATTCTGTTTTACACTTGGACAGGGGGCGGTGGGTGCAGCATATAGAGAAAAAGACCCCCTACATTTTTCTCCTGCAAGCGCTAAAAACTGGCTTCTCCTCCTCTCCCGCCTGCAGGCATTCAGCGGCTGCTTGAGGAAATTGTTCAATATGCTATTCAAAATAAAAAAATTCTAAATTCTGAACCATTTCATTGTAGCCCGTAACCGGTTAGCAAATCACCTAAAGCGGAGTTCCAGGCTTTTTTTAGTTTATTAAACGTCAGCAGCTACAGAAAGTGTAGCTGCTGACTTTTAGGCTTGGTTCACACTGTAACCCGCTGCCGATCGCACAGGAGCGCTGTGCATCCCTGTTCCCCGTTTCAGGGACAAATCAAGGCCGCATCTATGCCTGAATTTGGCCTTGAAACGAAGCCAAAGACGCACAGCGTTTCTCTGCAGTGCGCTCTGCAGCTGCAACGGAGATATGTGAACCGGCTCCATAGGGAACCAGTCACATTCTCCTGCTATGCAAATTGGATGCAGGGAAACCCGCAACTAATTTGCATAGGTGTGAACCCGGCCTTAATAAACAGACCATCACCTGTCCCACGGTCCAGTGATGTGGCCACACGGAGCCTCGCTCCTCTCCCCCTCCTCTCCGCGGCGCCTCCATTGAAACTGGGCACACGGTCATGACGGCTTAACGGCCGGGCGTGCACTGTGCATACGTGAGTCACACTGCGCTCTCCAAGTGGACAGACAATCTTCAGGGACCTGTGACATTTCCCAGAAGATTGCTGAGAGGGAGGGGCCACCTAGGGGGAGAGGAGGAGTCGCCTAGGCGGACCGAAAACGGAAGCAGGAAGTGGGACAGGAAGTCCCACTCAAAACAATAAAAAAAAAATATGTAGCAAACATTTTATTTAGTAAACGTTGGTTATCATTAAAGATTAAAAAATGACGCCTAAATAGATGCACTGCAAACGCATTACAAATGCATAAGAATGTGCATACAGAACTGCACACTGGAGTCAGGGATGGTGGTGGAAATGATCCGTTTTAGCGGTGCTTTTTTGGCCACAGGATTTTGCTGCGATTTGCATTGTTTATACTTGTTTTTTTGGCCAATTTGCTGTTGGGCAGATTAAAAGATGCGAATTGTGGCAAAAACGCACTACAAGCTTTTCTGCAGCTTCTCCATTTAAATTTATTGAACAAAAAAGGACTTTTTTGCATAATAAAAAAAAAGTCCCTGACCCTTTTCAAAAATGCAGCAGCTGAAAAAAGCATAGATGTGAACATGTCCCATAGCAAACCATGTTAAATGGACTGTAGTGCGTTTCTGCAAAAAGCACCAAAAAACTCATATGTACTGTATATATATATATTTTTAAATTATTATTTATTTATTTTTGCAGAGTTGCATTTACTTTGTTTAACCACTTGACTTCTGGAAGATTTACCCCCCTTCATGACCAGGCCATTTTTTGCTATGCAGCACTGCATAGTTTGACATTTGCACGGTCATGCAACGCTGTACATAAGTGACGTGTATCTAATTTCTCCCCCCCCCACAAATAGGGCTTTCTTTTGGTTTGATCACCACTGCATTTTTTATTTTTTGCACTTAAAACAAAAAAAGCCCAACAGTTTTAAAGAAAAAAAAAAAAAACAATATTTTTTACTTTCTGCTATAAAACATACCCAATAAAAAAGAATTGAAGAAAATCGAATTTTTCTTAAATTTAGGCCAATATGTATTGTGCTACATATTTTTGGTAAAAAAAAATGCCAATAAGTGTATATTGATTTATTTACCTTTTTTATACTAGTAATGGCGGCGATCAGTGACATAGCGGTACTGTGATATTGCAGCAGACAATCTGACACTAATGCCCCGCACACACGGTCGGACATTGATCGGACATTCCGACAACAAAATCCTAGGATTTTTTTCCGACGGATGTTGGCTCAAACTTGTCTTGCATACACATGGTCACACAAAGTTGTCAGAAAATCCGATCATTCTGAACGCGGTGATGTAAAACACGTACGTCGGGACTAAAAACGGGTCAGTAGCCAATAGCTTATGTCTCTTAATTTATTCTGAGCATGCGTGGCACTTTGTGCGTCGGATTTGTGTACACACGATCGGAATTTAAGCGATCGGATTTTGTTGTCGGAAAATTTTATAGCAAGCTCTCAAACTTTGTGTGTCGGAAATTCCGATGGAAAAAGTCAGATGGAGCCTACACATGGTCGGAATTTCCGACAACAAGCTCCGATCGCACATATTCCGTCGGAAAGTCCGACCGTGTGTACAGGGCATAACACTTTTTAGTGTCACGAATACAGTAATCGGTGCTAAAAATATGCACTGTCACTGTACTAATGACACTGGCAGGGAAGAGGGTAAACATCTAGGGAGACCAAAGGGTTAAATGTGTGCCTAATTAGTGTTTTTGTGTACTGTGAGGTGCTTTCACTAGGGGATGTGCTGGATTTTATTCTCTGCTTTGCCAGAAAACAATATCCAGCACATCCCCGCTGACAGGATGGAGCTCCGCCTTGTTTACATAGACAGAGCTGCGTCCAGTGTGTGTCGCCTCATCGATCAGCAGGTGCCAGTGGTCATCCATTGGCTGGCACCCGGTGATCGGCTTCTGCTGTGATTAGTCACAGCAGAAGCCAATCAATGGGTGCCAGCCAATGAAAAACCCAGTGGTGATCAAATACAGCCAAAAGAAAGCTCCATTTGTGGGGAAAAACATTATCTCAATAATGAGATAAATTTCATTTATGTACAGCGTTGCATGACCGCACGCCCCCTACCTGGAAGCGCTGAATCACGTATATATATATATACACAATTCTGCACAGAGCGGCCGTCCTGTAGCAGTAAAGCTTCTATAGGTCGGCCGGCAATCGGTTAAACAAACATGAGAGCTCCACAGGAGTGTACACAAGGTTCATTGAAATACATTAATAATTTTGCATATGCATGTATACTGTGCTTCAAATGTGTTTGACGTTATCTGGTGTAAATGAGCCCTAAATAAAGCCAAATACAGTCTTACTGAATAGGAGATGTGCTGTCTTTTAGCTCTCTTTTAGCGTCTTTGAAATAAACAGCTAACCAGAGAAAGGAATGATTTTTTTGAAATGATTGAATAAAATCTATAAGGTCTGGTATAAAGGGGATAGTAAATGGCTCCAGTGTTATTCTTCCTAGAATATAGATGGGGATGGCTGAAAGGTTGTCTCCCTGAGAGAGCTGTTTGTGATAATGGAGGTTGAGCAGACTCCGGCTGCACACGATTTTACGAGGATCACCACACCTCCATGGCTTCTGCCGTGTTTTCTTCATTCACTGCCTTCACTACAATTGTAAGAAGGAAAACGATCTCCATGTTTTCTCCTTCCAGAGCTGGATCTATTGGGAAAACACGATGTTGACTCCAGTCCAGGCTCATTTTAACTGAAATCACATGTCTGGTTCCTTTTATGTTAGTATTGGCAGAGGCTCTGAAATGTTCATGTGATTTCAGTTTGATTCTACTGATGTTAACATACATGTTCAAATATTTTTGGGATTGTCGAAATACAATAGGCTGATGATCAGATTAATGAAATAAATGTGATTGCTTCACTTGAAATGTAGGTGTTTTCTAGTAATACACGCAGCTTCTTTGTTATCAGTGATTGCTGTGTGGTCAGTGACTGTATTTGTTTCATTTTGTCTTTACTGAAAGCTGTATTACTGTCCATATCTCCATTTAAATATAAATTATCATTGCAACTGTGCTTCCCAAGTGGATAATTGTACTAGGATAGTCAGACAAAGGTATCACGAGTCTTATGTCAATGCAATATTAATTGTTAGCCTGCATATATCAGCGTATGTGATTAATCAAAGAAAGGTATGTTTTATGATTACAATCGCAGAACTGTTGTGCTTATGTGTATAGTGTAATAAAATATCGTGTATGCATGTGTCTTCTAAAAATCTGTTCAAAGAAAACCTCTCATGAGTGGCATTATAAGTACTTAAAGTGACACTAAATGTTCATGTTTTTTTTTTTTTTTTTTAAATAACAAACATATCATACTTACCTCCACTGTGCAGCTCGTTTTGCACAGAGTGGCCCTGAACCTCCTCTTCTGGGGTCCCTCGGCGGCTCCTCCCCACATCAGATAACCCCCTAGGAGAAGCGCTCTCCCAGGGAGTTACCTTGCGGGTGCACTCCCAAGTCCATCATTCGGCATCCATAGACACTGAATGCAGGACTCAGCCCCGCCCCCCAGCAGCCGCGTCGTTGGATTTGATTGACAGCAGCGGGAGCCAATGGCAGCGCTGCTATCAATCTATCCAATCAACAACCGAGAACCCCCTAGCAGAGAGACAGCGCGTCCCCATGGGACAAGTCAGAGGGTTCAGGTAAGTAAAACAAAGGGGCTGGGGGGGGGACAGTCACTGACAGGTGTTTTTTCACCTTAATGCATAGGATGCATTAAGGTGAAAAAACACAAACCTTTACAACCCCTTTAAAGCGGTAGTAAACCACTGTTTGTTTGTTTTTTACAACCTGAAAGGCAATGTCATAATGTGCTAGTATTCTTCAGTGTTGCCAAAATGAGCAACCTGGCAGAATATTGGGATTTTTTTTACCAATAATATGTAGCAGAATACATATTGGCCTAAATTAATGAAGAAATTAGTTTTTTTTTTTTAATATGTATTATAGCAGAAAGTTAAAAAAAAATATTGTTTTTTTTTCAAAATTGTTGATCTTTTTTTGTTTATAGTGCAAAAAATATAAACCACAGAGGTGATCAAATACCACCAAAAGAAAGTTCTATTTGTGGGAAAAAAAGGACATCAATTTTATTTGGGTAAAGTGTCACATGATCGCGCAATTGTCAGTTAAAGTAACACAGTGCCGTATCACAAAAAATGGCCTGGTCATTAACCACTTACGGATCGCCCGCCATCATTATACGGTGGCACTTTGAAGTGGAATATCATTGTTATGGCAGCAGCTAGCTGCCATAACCCCGGTATCCACTTCTTCAGCGGGCGGTCTGGTTTCAGATAAAAGTAGTCTCACTGCTGGATTCGCCATGAGATCACTTTTATCGGTGGCAGGAGCCCCTCCCACCACGCTCCGGTGCCCTCCACCGCTTATCGGAGCCGCCGGCAGCGGCTGAGGCGATCAGATCCTGTCCCCTCTATGCTATGGAGCTGAGTGAGGGGAAGATGGCCCCTGCCCAGCTCCATACCATTGCATGGCAGAAACGATGTGAAAATGTCACTTCCGCCCATAGCTCTTAAAGGGACATTTATTTTTTTTTATTTTTTTTTTCAAACGACATTTTTTTAATTCATTTTTTTATTGCATTTTATATGATGTGAGATCTGAGGTCTTTTTGAGGTCCTGTCATGCTTTTTTTCTATTACAAGGGATGTTTACATTCCTTGTAATAAGAATAAAGTGACACAATTAAAAAAAAAAAAAAAAAACAGTGTAAAAATAAAAATTAAAAAGTAAAATAAATAAGAAAAACATTTTTTTAAAAGCGCACCATCCCGCCGAGCTCGCGTGCAGAAGCCAACGCATACGTGAGTAGTGCCCGCATATGAAAACGGTGTTAAAACATATGTGAGGTATCACCGCGATCGTTAGAGCGAGAGAAATAATTCTGCCCTCCTCTGTTAATCAAAACATGCAACCTGTAGAGTTTTTTAAACGTCGCCTATGGAGATTTTTAAGGATAAAAGTTTGCCGCTATTCCACAAGCGGGCGCAATTTTGAAGTGTGACATGTTGGGTATAAATTTACTCAGTGTAACATTATCTTTCACAATATAAAAAAAATTGGGCTCAGTTTATTGTTGTTTTTTTTTTTTTTGGTTTTTTAAAGTCTATTTTTTCCAAAAAAAGTGCGCTTGTAAGACCGCTGCGCAGTGTGACAGAAAGTATTGCAACAATTGGGGGTTCTAAGTAATTTTGTAGCAAAAAAATATATATTTTAACTTGTAAGCAACAAGTTTGAAAAATAGGCCCGGTCCTTAAGTGGTTAAGGTGGTAAATCCTTCCGGGGCTGCTGATTTACTGATTTACTAAAACTGGAGCGTGTATAATCTGGTGTAGCTCTGCCTAGAAACCAATCGGCTTCCATTTTTTTGTCAAAACTTAATTGAAAGAGCTGAAGTTAGAAGCTGATTGGCTACCATGCACAGCTGCCGAATGCATTGATGAGTGATTCTGAGTGGATCAGTTTTAGTAAATCAACCCTATTGGACGGTACAGTGGTATATTAGTGGTCCTACTGCTAAGTCAGGTCTACTACTTATATCACAAGGATTTTAGCAATAATTTGTTTTACCTTCTTGTCAGACAGTATAGTAAATCTACCTACCAAAGGTAGGGAAGGGAAACTTTTTGACATTAGTGAAAGCATTGACACATTTTTAAATCTGGTTTTCTGAAGGCAGGAAATTTGACTTTAAAGCATAGAAACGGTTCCAAATGGAATTAATCGATTTGCAAGTTGTGTTTTATTTTATTTTTCTCCAAACATCGGTGCTCTGTTGTCTGTGCCCTATACTTTGCACTGCTGTTGGACATGTTTTTTAAGCCATCAAAAAAGTATGGATGCTATTTTCAGCACCCCAAGTTAATTAGGTTTTGTTGAGGGTACTGTTGGGCTTTTTAACACTTAGGAATTGGAAAAATGTGTGAATCCCGGGGGAAAGTTATGTGAATCTAGTGTGAAAACATTAATAAATAGACCAATGTGAATTGAACCGCAGGATGCTACATGCATTGTATTCACATTTATCCATTGTGTAGGAGATTTCAGTTCAAAGTGTCTTAGTCCGGCCATACACAGAGGGAATTTCTTTGTTGCAGGAAAGAAATGAATTTATTTTCCCCATCAACACAGACAGTGGGAATCCCTCCTGCTGAGCCACTGTCTGCCCCTGCCGGGAGAAGACATTGATTATTGTTAGTGGCTATAGTAGCCGCTAGTGATAATCGGAAGTAAAATCCGGCGTGCTGGTTGTACCCAAGTTGATTGATCGATGTAACTTGCCCATACACGGTTCGAATCTCCCGCTAAACCAGTCGAGATTTGAAACGCGTATCAACCAGTCTATCTACTAAATGTTATTTAGCGGTAAAAAATTGTCCTTTTCTTACACTCCTTAATTTTATTCATTCATAAAGACAAGTAAAGCTGGACAGTTCCTTTGGTATATACAGTCAATGTTTGGGAGATTGTAATCTCACCATACACGCACCAACAAAGAAGAATGAATAGACATTAAAATGGTTGTAAACCCTTTACAACCACTTTAAACTACAAACAAGCCTATAATTAGCCCTACCTGTAGCTACACTGGATATCTCCTAAACCTGCACGGTTTAGGAGATATCCCTGTATTTGCATGTGCCAACGTCATCAGCACATTCGCAAACTTCAGTTGTACTGTGCCGTTACCGGCGGTCCCGCGGCATGCGCGGGAGTGATGTCATCGCGGCTCTGGCCAATCACAGCACCGGAGCCGCGATACCCGGAAGTAACCCCCCCCCGGGGAGATGTCGGCCGCCGGAGTGGTAAACGAGGACCACTGCAGGGGTGTCGATCTCAGGTAACTAATTCACAATGAGCTAGTATGCTATGCATACTAGCTCATTATGCCTTTATCTTGCAGGTTTTGTTTTTGGACTTGTTAAAAAGGGTTTGCAACCACTTTAAAGAGCTTTTAAAAGGCATTTCTAAGCAGTATGTAAGTGGTAGCATTTATGTAAGCTTTCAAGAACTAATATTATTTATACAATATGTATATACATGATTTTGGTTTCAGTAAAAAAAGAAAGCTTATAAAGATTTATACAGAGATTTTTCAGTAAAAATCTGAATATATTTTTATCTTTAACAGATTGATGAACTACCGGAAGGAGCTGTGAAACCACCAGCAAATAAATTTCCAATCTTCTTTTTTGGCACTCATGAGACGTAAGTCATTTTCAATGGATCAATATATGTTGTATGCCTAACACCTCTACTGTATGATATTACATAAGGAGACAAGATAAAGTGAAGACAAAAAAGGGAAGAAGCCCAAGGTATACCAGTTGTAGGAAAGCTGCCTCGAATCTTTGGTATATTAATTTAGGAACTCAAAAGCGGAGCTGCTCTGTACATTGGGTAACTGTACAAACTTTCTGGTCAGAGGTAACGGCCACACTCCCTTCTTTGAGATGCATGTTACAATTTGTCCATCACTTGCATGAGTGGCCTTGCTAAGCAATGGTAAGGTTTACCTGACAGAATGGGGCGAGGATAGATCTATCAACAAGCATGTTTAGTTATTTCCAGTAGAGGTCACCCAAAACAACAGATCCAAGGAAGCTGGAGGTGCATGCAAATAGGCGTGCCACTTTTTCTGCCCTCACCCCCTTTTCTCACACGTTCATCTTAAAGTAATTTTTTATTTTTTTTTCATAGAAAGGGCTAAAACTTCTGTTCAGTTTTTAGAATATCTATGTTGATGTGAAAGTAGGCTTTGCCTCTATAAGAAAATACATTCTCTTTTTACTTCAGACTGTGTAAGAAAAACCTAAAACATATCATTATTTATGTTGTTTATTCTTGGTTAATTTTGATTTACTTGCTGGATTCATATGTTCCAATGATTCCCATATAAATATTTTTTGTTTTCTGTGAGCAATATGTGCTTTCCTTTTCACCCCATTAGACACTTTTTGGAAGAGGGGGAGGAGTGTTTGCCCTGGATACTTTATATCTTAATCATACAGGACACAGGGCTTTTATTCATGGGTTATATGCGGGATACCTTCAGGTGATTGGACAAAAAATATGATAGTGTCTCCCCTAGAGTGTACACTCATATAACTCCGCCCACTCCACGAGACTCCATTTTTTTTCTTTTTATAGTGTGCTTTGGTGATGGCTTTGTTGTCCTCAAGAATTTTCTTTTTTGAACCGTTGTTGTTTTTTCTCTGAAGCTTCTATCTGACTGATTACTGCCTATGGCTACCTAGCAGTTTCTGCATCGCTTACTCTTGGTGTGTATTGGGGACTGTACCTGAACCCCACTAAATAGAATCCTGTGTTAGGTGCTCACCTTGGCACATAGTGCAATGTGTGTATTTAGCCACAGGGTGCTTTACAGGGCCAGGGTCTATATCTATGGTTCCCTGACCCTGAAGTCCCCATGGTGAGTATGCCCACCATGACGGGAAAAGTCTGGGCCCTTGCTTCTTGCCGTGAACAATTTGAATTTGGTGGTCATCTCCTACTATCTAGACTTATGCCGCGTACACATGATCGGACATTCCGACAACAAAATCCTGGATTTATTTCCGACGGATGTTGGCTCAAACTTGTCTTGCATACACACGGTCACATAAATGTTGTCGGAAATTCAGAACGTGAAGCATGCGGTGACGTACAACACGTACGACGAGCCGAGAAAAATGAAGTTCAATAGCCAGTGTGGCTCTTCTGCTTGATTCTGAGCATGCGTGGAATTTTGTGTGTCGGAATTGTGTACACAGGATCGGAATTTCCGACAACGGATTTTGTTATCGGAAAATTTGACCCAGCTCTCAAATTTTTGTTGTCGGAAATTCCGACAAAAAATGTCAGATGGAGCCTACACATGGTCGGAATTTCCGACAACAAGCTCCCATCGAACATTTGTTGTTGGAAATTACGATTGTGTGTACGCGGCATTAGTCTTGGGAAGAAGAGGTAACTGCATCACGATGATGCATCTCCACCTGCCTTTTTCCACCTAAAATGCGCTCAGTATGATGCTGCACTCCTGCTACCATCCTATAAAGGGACAGCCACTTGAACATGGCCAGCACCTGGGTTATAGTGGCTCCTGTATCTGGACACCTAAAACCCCTTCTGTTCCAAACTCCATAACTGTGAGCACCCACTGGGGATCCCCTCGTTTGGCAATGACGGGTCACAGGCGCAATCCTGAAAATGTATTCACTCCTCCAAAGCTTTTTGCTGAAATTTATTCTATCGAAAAGGATTTTTAAGAAGAAGTGGGTTGTTCTGGCACTGGATCCTAACATTTTAGTTTCAATAAACACCTTACACTTTCATACTGGGTTCCCATTGAGGATGTTCCTTCTCTTGAGAATTCTGTTCATAGGAGTCTTAAGGGCATTCTTTGCCCTTGCAGGTCCTGTCCTGCAGACAGCAATTGCTGCCGTCTTAATTTGCCAGACTGTTGCTAACTGAACAAGACAAATGAACAGTGATCAGGAACCTGATCAGGGATCAGTGAGATCTGCCATTGCTTATCTCAAAGGGGATTTCTAGCATAAGTAGAACTACAGGATGCTTATCTACACATTTCCATCTTCCTCTCACATCCGCACTTTCTGCATTTTGCTGTGGCAGACCTTCCAATTTGTAGCACTACCATTTGGGATTTCCTCTGCACTCCGCGTGTTTACAAAAGTGCTTGCCCCACTTCTGATTCTTCTGCGTACCCAGGGCATTCATAGCACAGTTTACCTGAATAATCTCCTACTGAAGGACTCTTAATGCATAACCTTGTCTTCCAAAGGAATCTTCTTCTTCAAAACTTCAGCTGTATGATCAACTTTTCAAAGTCTCTCCAGCCCTGACTCTGTCTGTCTGGAGTACCTGGGGCTAATCTTGGACACAGCCCAAGCCAGAATATTCCTCTATCAGAAGGAAGTTTCTTCCCTAAAGTCCCACATGTGGAATCTCAGAACTAAATGTTTGCTTCTGCATGAGTGTTCTGGGCTTGACAGTAGTTTGGTGCAGTTCCCTTTGCCCAGTTTCACCCCTGACTTCTTCAATCCAACATACACATGACATGGAAAAAGAAAATGCAGTTGTCCAATGCTAAACATACAAGGGGGAGGCAGAGGTCAACCAGCCTTAAAGGAAACAAGTCTGATATTCTGAACAGAGACACATTTTATTTCTCTCAGCTATACACATACACATGAAGTGGATAATAGGCAGATGGACTTCCTAAGAACCCAAAGACCTTTAAAAAGTCAAAGTGAGGGATATCAGATGTGGATACCATGGATTCCAGATTCATCAACAAGCTGAACAAATCTTTGGCCAAGACCAAGGATCCTCTAGCCTTTGTTGTGGATGCTCTGGTGATTCCTTGGTCTTGGTTCAAGCTGGTTTATGATTTCCCTCCAATGAAGATCCTTCCTCAACTGATGCACAAGGTAGAGGAAAGGATTCTGATGATTCTCATCACACCAAACTCTCTCAGGAGAACGTGATACACAGACGCACTCCAGACAACTTGCCGATGAGCTTTGGCCTCTTCCAGACAGACTAGACTTACTGGTCCAAGGCCTCTCATTCTATCCGACATCTGTGTAACTGGTTTTAGCAGCATGAAACTCTTGAAATCCAATTCCTAAAGGAATAGGGTTTATTCTGATTCTGTTATTTTCACCTTACTCATTAAGAGAAATTCCAACTCCTGCAAAATTTACCATAAGTTATCGATGGCTTTCTTTGCCTGATGTGAGAACAGGGAGCTAAGTCCCTGGGAATACTCTACAGGCATACCACACTTTTAAGTACGCAATGGGGTTTATTTACTAAAGCTGGAAAGTGCAAAATCAGGCTCACTTCTGCATAGAAACCAATCAGCTTCCAGGTTTTATTACTAAAGCTTATTTGAACACGCAGAGGTTAGAAGCTCGTTGGTTTCTATGAAGAAGTGAGCCTGATTTTGCACTTTCCAGGTTTAGTAAATAAACCCCATTGTGTACTTAAAAGTGGGGTATGCCTGTATCTCTCATATTTTGTTGTTTCTTCAGTTTGGTCTTAACCAGCATCTGGCCCTGATTACCCTCAAAAAACAGGTTTCTGCCTTATGCATTGTATTTCAGAAACCTCTTGCCTCTCAATCCTTAATCAAGACTTTTTTTTTGGGGGGGGGGGGTTGCTCATATAAAGATATTAGGAAATTTTGACTTACCTGTACATTTCTTATCATGGAGTACAGTGCAAGTCACAGACACCTCCCCTCTGTGTCTTGGTCACTATTTCTTGCTAAAGAACCGGAGTATCACAGAGTTGGTGGGGTGTGTAGAAGGGGCAGCCCCAGCAGCAAGTTTTTTTTTCCAGTGCCCACTCATCTGAAGATAGGGTACATGTAACCCATGGTCTAGGAATACAAGTTCTGTGTCCTGTACAATACTTAAAGGTAAGGAATTTACAGGGAAGCCAAAGTTCCTATTTTTCCAGTTAACAGAGATCAGTGTTTGTATGTCATTTGCTGTCCCTGTGTCTCTCAGCTCGATTTATTGTTAATAAATCCACAATGAGGTTGCAGATGTTAATTAGGCCAGTATTGGTTTCAACACACCATCTTGATGCTTATGCATCTTATTTTTGTTTTTTATTTAATATAACTTTTATTAGTAGTATTTGCACCATATAAGAAGATAACAAGAATGGGCAATGTACACATTCATGTTTGTCCAAGATGTAATGCAGAGACATGCACATTTGCATCCTAATTATAAGGGCCACGTTTTGGTTGCCTGCCAATGTGTAGCTGCTGCTTAACAGGCTTAACTTTCGTTACATGATAACACAACCTGTTGTTTCTTGCTTCAGCATGCTATTTGGTCTCAACTAAGTAGTGACAGGCACACATTCACACTGTCCACATTAATTATCTTTTACAAATGATGTGCACATACATGCCTGATGGTTGCTAAAGAACACTTGGTCAACAGAAGTTGTTCTTCAGCAAGCACAATGACAGATTTACAGTGCTGGAGTCTTTTGTGTGCTTTGTCGCTTCTATTCTGAGATATTGGATTAGGTGTTTTATGATTATATATGATTTGTAAATCAACTATATGTGGGTTTGGATTTATTTACATGAACTTTGTACTGACCATATGCTGAGCATATTGTCTTACAGGATTGTTGCATATTGATATGTGATTGGTAACTTTTTTTTATTTTGAAATCACAGAATTTTATATGCAGTCAAACTTTATTCTAACAACCACCATTTCCCATTGTATCTCCACCTGTTACTGCAGTTGTATGTGGTCTCTAAGGCTCCATTCACATCTATGCATGTTGCTTTTGAGCGTTTCTACAGTGCTTTTTTTGCTGTGGTTTTCGTGGGTTTTGAATTTTTACTTTTTATGCTTTTTTGGGGGGAAAATTTGTTGTTGGGCAGATTTAATAATGCAGATCGTGGCAAAATCACGGTAAAAACGCACTACATGTTTTTCCTGCAGCTTCTTCATTGATGCCTATTGATTAATAAAAAAGCTAAAAAGCACTGTTTTGCATTTAAAATAGTCCCTGACCCTTTCTGAAAATGTAGAGGCACAAAAATGCGTTGATGTGAATATGTTCCATAGGAACCCTTATTAAAAAAATGTCCTGCATTTCGGCAAAAGGCAAAAAGCATGAAAAAACGCATTGGTGTAAATGGAGCCTAAATAAGAATGGATAGTCCAATAGGCACCAAAGTAAGCACTTGCTGCACTCCTTAATCAACACTCAGTAAGGCCCCTTTCACGCAAATGTTCTCATCAGGTCCACCTGAAAAACGAACAAGTGGACCTGATCAAAACCTCCATTCTCCTCTATGGAGCAAATGGACAGTTGTCTGTTTACACCCGCCTTCATCCAATCCGATCCGCTAAAAACAGACAGATATTCCTTCCCCTTCAGTCCATCAGATCAGATGGCAGTCAGGTGTAAATGAACAGGAGGTCTGCTTACATCCGACCGCCCAATGAGGAGAGCGGGTTGTGTCCGCTGTGCATAAATGTAGCAGACATGGACCTCTCATCCCCTTGTTTAGGCGTTTCCAAGCAAAGAATAGCCTCAATTAATGTAATGCTGGTGTGCAGAGATATAAAGATCTAAAAAACGTATGGAGCCTTAGTTGAGTTTTAATGTACTGCTGTCATTTTGTACAAGTCACTTTTACAAGTCACTTCTTTTACAGCAGTTACGGTAAATCTTGAGAGATATAAAAAAATCAAAAATGAATGCAACTTTGTAATCATTAATGTATCATATATGTTTTTTTCAGTTCAAGAACCTGCACTTGAGTTGGTATCAACCTCTCATAGTCTGCTGTACAATCTGTACAGCCGAGCTTAAAGGGGGGGGGGGGAGCACAAGAAGCCAGTAAGGTGTGCTGCAGTGAAAGGGGTATTGCTTGGAGTTCATCTTTAGGAAACAGGAAGTATTTTCCTCAGAAATATTGGTGTTATAATTTTGGTTTCCTCACATGGTCTGAATTGAAATGACATTGGGGGTTGATTTACAAAAACTGGCGAGTGCAAAATCTGGTGCAACTCTGCATAGTTAGCTTCCAGTTTCTTTTGTTTTTTTTTGTCAAAGCTTAACCACTTCCTTATCGCACTATAGCAGAAAGACCACTATATCGTGGCTCAGTTGTTCCTGGGAGGGCATCCGTGGATATCCTCCCAGAACCATGCCGTCACGCACCCCCTGGGGCTCGCATCTGGTGCGGTCTGTGATTGCCGTGTCCTTCGGACACAGCCAATCTAAGATCGTGGTAAAGGGCCAGTCACAGCGGCCGTTTACCACGTGATCAGCTGTGTGCTATCACAGATGATCACAATGTAAACAGAGTTTCCAGTTATTGGCCCTCCTTTCCTCACACGCTGTCACAGTGTGAGGAGAGGAGAGCTGGTAACCAGCAATCCTGACGGGGACATGTACACAGATAATCGGTGCCACATATCAGTGCTCATCAGTGAAGCCTCATCGGCGCACATCAGTGAAGTAAAAAAATTACTTATATGCAAAATTGTATAACGGAAACTAAAAAAAAAATTTTTTTTTTCAAAATGTTCCATCTTTTTTTGTTTGTTTTGCAAAAATAAAAAAAAGCCCAGTGGTTTGATTGAATACCACCAAAAGAAAGAGCTATCTGTCTAAAAGTGTGTTGCATGCCTGTGCAATTGTCATTCAAAGTGAGATAGAGCTGAAAAGTGGCCTGGTCAGCAAGGGAGTATAAGTGCCCAGTAATTAAGTGGTTAATTGAACAGTTAGAAGCTGATCGGCTACCATGCACAGCTGCACCAGATTTTGTACTCTTCAGTGTTAGTAATTCCCAATATTATGTTTCCTTGTAATGGGTTTAGTGATTTGCAACAACATCAGTAGTGAGTTCCATATTTCCTAACTGTTTTTATATTATTTATTGTTATTTATTGTTGAACAAGCAATGGTACAGATATCTACACAAATAATGTCAAACATACACCTGGAGATTTTATTGCACCAGATCGATGCACTTGTCTTCATTTTTTCTCTTTTAATAACTGGACCTTCTTTGTATATTTTTGGTGATTTTGATATTAACTTTTTTTTTTTTAGCATTGCTGCTGCAAACATTCATTGCACTCTAGAGACTATTTTTATTTTATTTCTCTTTTCTAACAATTTTCCTTCTCAGTGTAAACTGCATTGTTAAAAAGGAAATTCTTGTCAGGGCGTAGGCTGTAACTATTTACTTACATGTATAAGGATTCGCCCATCGACACTGACTGTGTTGATGAGGGAATCGAGCGTTTTTTTTTTTTACAAACCGTGGTTGCAGGAAAGAAAATCGCTTTGTCTATGGCAAGCTTAAGATGGTGACTTTTACTCTCAGAGTAGATCTTGCACATTTGATAATTCTAGGTGCATGGACTCTTGGCTTTCAATCTGTGTTCTTTTCCTACCGTTACTGTTGTGGGACATGCAGAGGACCTTGGATTTAGAGTATAGTTGTCGGGGACCCTAGTGGACAACCTCTAGAGGAAGGGCTTTGCTCCTGGCATTGGTTGTACTAGATGGACCTAGGTCCTTTCAGTAGATCCTGCTTTACTAGACCCAGTGTTGTGTTGTTAGCAACCATTCTTGGTGATCCTTAGCCATAGTTTCCATCATTGCAAGGGGTCTAATAATATCTAATGGGCATACCCCTGCCACTATTAACCACATTGTCCCTGGTGTATCTACCCAACCTCAGCTCCACACAGCTGAAAACATTTCTGACTTCCTCACCTGGGGGTTCTCTGGAGAATCGTCATCTTCTGAGCCACCAGAACACGTGGTTCCATCTACTTCGTAGGATCTATCCTTAGGCAGAATATCTGCCCAGATCTGTTGGACACCATCTGGGATTTATTGAGCTGTCATCTCTGGAAAGGAATCTTTTCTGCATCAGGGGAGATAGTCTGCTTCCTGGACTGTACAATACCGCAACTCTCCATCTCATATGTGCTGTTCTGGATATGGGCAATCTCCAGGAATCCAGCTTCTCTTGACTAGTAGTCTCTTGGAAGGCATAAAGAGAGGTTCATGCCATTTGGTGTACCTTAGACTTTGTCTGGTTAGGCCATTCCAGAGAGTCAGGGTCTCACAAGTTTGTTGGCAGACAGTGTGTGTGGGTCTTCTGATTCAGGATCCTCCTGGCAGAAACAGGGAACATTTTAATAGCTGGTTATGGCGCTGGACTATACTACAATCCTTAGTTTTCCATGCGCCATTCCTTGCGAGGAAAATGCCGCGATTTTAGTTTATCTCTACTGGTAGCCTCTTGACAAAAAGGGAGTCACACATATTTTTCAAGGGTGCCATAAACCCTGGCTGGGAACCAATAAGGTGAGGCCATCATCTGTGGAGATCACGAGGGAATGCTTCCAAGTTTGAGTGTTGGTTCACACTGGTGCGATTTCTGATGTGACTTGAGTCGTATGACGAGGGAAATCACATTATTTTCAATGGTGCCTGTTCTAATCAATGTGACTGTGTGGTGCAATTTTAAAAAAGGTTCCTATGCTACTTTGCGATTTTGGTGAGATTTGGCTCCATAGAATATGCAACCCACATCCGGTGTCATATCAAGATTGCACTGCATGACCGCATGGAAAGTCACATCAGAATCGTGTTTGCAGTAGTGTAAACTTGAGCCTAAATCCTCCCCCTCCCCAAGATTACCATACTGCTGTCACAATAGTATTTATGCTCAGTCAAGAACTGTATGATCAGACTGTGGGGTTATGTGTTTGCCTGAGCAGAACACAGTCTCTTTCAGGACCGACGACCAACAAGGTATTTTTGGTCTACTGCCATTGGATTCCTTTGACAGGAATTGAAAAGTCTTTGGTGACTTCAGGGGACATGTAGTCCTGGGATTAGGTAGTTTTCCTTTGAGAGAAGCAAAGCCTTTGAAGGGAGACCTGTTCAGACATTTCCCTTGGGCTTGGCATTCCATCAAGAGATAGTTGCTTGATTGATGCTGATGCTTTGCTGGATCAGGGGGAACAGGACCAAGTCTAGACCCATGCCTATAGGCCAGGGGTAGACTGTATCCTTCTGTATTCCTTAGGGTACTAGTGAAGATGGTTTACCGTTATCCTTATATCTGTCTTAACAGTCTGGCGCCCGAGTCTACAGTATATGTCAGACCTCCCCTTCTGGAGGGTCTCCCCACACCTTTGGGTGTGATAACTTTGTGGAATCCAATTCCAGATTTCTCAGGAGTCTCTATACACCACTTAGAGATTGTCATGATCTTTCTGAATCAGGGTCCCCCGACAGGTGTTCTTGCCATTCCTAGTATAAACATAGCTTTCATCTTTGATACATGTCACATGTACATGTCACAAGAACATGTACATGTTCTTCTATACATGTCGCCAAAATGGAGGACAATGTCAATTAACAGACAAAAATCTAAAGTGAGGAAGACCATATACTGTAGGTTACTGCCCTGTTCGGACTAATTCTAGACCCTGGACAACTGTGGCTTATTAGTAAACTCTAATGCCGCGTACACACATTCCGACAACAAAATCCATGTTTTTTTTCCGACGGATGTTGGCTCAAACTTGTCTTGCATATACACGATCATACAAATCTTGTCGTACGACGAGTCGGGAAAATTGAAGTTCAATAGCCAGTGCGGCTCTTCTGCTTGATTCATGGAATTTGTGCGTCGGAATTGTGTACACACGATCGGAATTTCTGACAACGGATTTTGTTGTCGGTAAATTTGAGATCCAGATCTCAAATTTTGTTTGTCAGAAATTTTGACGGAAAATGTCCAATGGAGCTTACACACGGTCAGAATTTCCAACAACAAGCTCCCATCGAACATTTGTTGTTGGAAATTCCGGCCGTGTGAAAGCGGCATTACACTCCTCCTGTTTGGGTGATGTGGAATGACGCCATAAGTAGTATGGCAGGCAAACCTTTCCATCTAAAGATCTGGTTCTCAGTTTATGGTGGGGAGAAAAAAAAAGTTGAGCACCAATTACTTATTTTTTTTCCTTTCGTTGCTGAACTCAATTCTAGGAGAATTTGACAATTCTTGACATCCAATTTAAATACTAAAACACTGACCAGATTACCTGTAATAATGCAATAAATGTTGTTTACTTGTTGTACCACTGATTCTGAAAGATCACATTTTTTTCCCATTGCAGTGCATTTTTGGGCCCAAAAGATCTGTTCCCCTACAAGGAATTTAAAGACAAGTTTGGGAAGTCAAACAAAAGGAAAGGATTCAATGAAGGATTGTGGGAAATAGAGAACAACCCTGGAGTAAAATTTACTGGGTATCAAGTAAGCAAATATCTTTTATTGATTGTCTGCTATATATATTGAATGAATTTGTAGTTTATGCTGTGAAACTATGAAAATAGAAATTAGGGTCATCTTTCTGTGCATGTAAGGCTGAACTTTGGGCTCCACTAAAACATAGGAGCCTATTTATAAAACATTTGTTGGATGAATGTCATACACATTTGTGCAGGTTGAAAAAATGCTGGCAACTGTTTCTGTAAAAGATTACAATGGAACTTCACCCAAAAGAGGAAGTTCTGCTTGTTTGCATCCCCCCCCGACTGCTGCATTTGGCACAGGTACCTGCTCCCACTTCAGGTCAAATCACTGTGGCAATCTGAGTTGAAGTTCGACCCCTTCCTTCCCTCCCGTAGCCTTCTGGGACACATTACAAGCCCCACAAATCTGTGGGACCATTCACAAAGTGCAGCGCGGCTCACAATCGGAAACTGGCAGTTCCCCTTACTTGATGCAGTTGTAAAGTAAAAAATATAAATTACTCGTATCCCCTCTATTTTAAGAATATATTAAGTACAGTGTGTGTGGGTTTTTTTTTTATTTTATTGATAAAGCTAAATGCCTTCTTTGCCCAGTGCTGCTGTCACGTGTCCTCCCTCCACTCTCCTCCCACTGTACTCTAAAGGAGTACAGTGGGAGGAGCTGAGATTCCCTTCTGACATATGCAAGCTAGAAGGGGGAGGACACGTGATCCACACAGCAGCGCTGGGCACAGAAGGCATTTAGCTTTATAATTTAAAAAAAACGCACTGTACTTTATTTCTTCCTAACACAGAGGGGATACAAGTAATTAATACATGTCACTTTACAGCCACAAGGGTATAGATGCAGGAGGAGAGGGGCAGAGAGGAGATTGGCTCAGAGCACAGATTACAGAAATGACAGGGAGGGAGGGGGGAGACGCAGAGACTCTGAACACAGAGCGGGATAATGAAGGGAAGTAAACTGTCCACGCTATCATGGATCATCAGCCATGATTAGCGTGGTCAGTAAACATAGAGGAACACAGGAACCGGCAAGATCAACCAGTTATAGTAGAACATGTATTGGGACAAACAACACTGCAAAAAACACTGCAATATCTCGTGTCTTAGAGGGACAGGAGCATGTTTTTTGGGGGATTTTTTTAAGATGCCGACACCTGGACCCGAAGCAGATTGAAGAATCAGCTTGGGTTAGAACATGGCTGGACATCCTCATCCCTGGATAGATAAGTGTCCTTATATTAAAAGTCAGCAACTACAGTATTTGTGGGGAGACTGGAGCTCCTCTTCAATTCTTATGATCATCAGTGCCATCTTGTGGCCGAAATGTGGTGTATTTTCTCATTGAGTTATTTCAGAAAACTATATCACATTTTGGTCATTAGATTGAGCTGACAATCATTTAAATTAATCTGTAACAGAAATTACAGCCCAAATACATGCAGCCTGCATTTGTCTAATGAATGTTTTATATATAGACCCTATAGTGTCAGCACTGGTAGTTGCCCAGCACACATTGAATTGTTTGTGTTATTTATATAGGAAAATTGCTGATAAATAACAGTATCTTTGTGCAGATTACCAGACCTTTTTCTGCAGAATTCCAGCCAGGGTAACTGCTTTTCCTGTGCATTTCTATTGCACGCTATCCCTGCAATACATTAACCGTATTGTAGATACACTTTGGAAATCTGTCTTGTGGTGGTGCAGCAAAAGGTGGAACCTGCAGCAGATTCATGTACATGTTGGTAAGGTGTATATAAATCTGTTGGAACTTTGAAAGAACTGTTGCAAGCATCTCTCCTGTGAAGTGGTGGACAGACAGATAAGTTATTTGGAGAAGTTGGGAGAATAATGGAAAAGTATTGATTACCAGTTTCAGAGGACTGTAAGGTATAACTAAAGGCAAAACTTTTATTTTCCTTTTAGATCAGTGGTTCTTAACCTTTCTAGTGTGGTGACCCCTTGATAAAATTTTCCAAGTTGGGGGGACCCCTAACAGTAAAATTATTTTCGCAGCATGGGTAGTAAGCACCCAATGCAAGACAAGTAATTTGCGCCCCTAACCCATGGACATTTAGCGCTCCCTGAGTCTCTTCCACTCGTACAGTATTAAAACCCCTTATGGTACGTTTTAGGATGTACCACTTTCTCTTTGTTCTCCTTTCTTTCCCTTTTATCCTTCTTTATCCTAATTTCTTGTTTTTTTTCCCCCATCCCTCTCTCTAGTTGTCTTTCTTGTTCTTTGATTCTTTCTCTCCCTTTTTCTTTGTTCCTCCCCCTCTTTTGCTCTCCCTTCCATGTATTCTCTATTTTTATTCCTTTTCTTACTCCTTGGTGGGTGGGGGGAATGGGATAAGTGGCAGTGCTGGCGGGGAGTTGGGATGAGTGGCAGTGCTGGGTGGAGTTCTGATCAGCCAACTTAGGTGCTCTTGATCAAGGTCATCTGCTGATCTGAGAACTGTAGTGGGGACTTTTAATGGCAACTATAATCACAGGTAGTGTTAGTCACTGTGTCTCCGGCTTCACTGCGTCTCCGACTTTGTGGTGTCTCATAGCAGTGACACTTATGCTGAAATCAGGAGATAGGGTCTCCTCCAGCCCCTCCCAATTCACATTCCTCACCAGTCAGCTGACCTCTAGTCTCTGCCCCCCAGCCATGACGTGAACTGAATGGGCGGCTGCAAAAAGGCTGAGTGGGCGGCCACGGGCTCCAGGAACAGCCCAGCTGGGCGGCCACAGGCGCCAGGGACGGCCCTGCTGGGTGGTCATGAAAGGCTGGGAGAGTGGTGCGGGCTTCAGGAACAGCGCAGGACTTGGTGACCCCTAGCAAATCGTCATTCGACCCCCGAGGGGGTCCCGACCCCCAGGTTGAGAACCACTGTTTTAGATAGAGTGGAGATGGATTAGAACACCTGTCATTAGGGAGATTCACCCTCTCTATTTGTCCTGTTACCATTATCATTGAAAGTAAAAGATAATCCCAAATTTTGGGTTGTCCCCAGAAAAGTAATAGAGGGGAAATCTTTCAATGGGGACACTAATTCTGGTGGCCTGGCGGTCCCCAGGGAATTACATTAATTTGCAGGGTTTTCCTCTCACTTCCTGTTTGGCTATGGAACAGGAAGTGAAGGGAAATCTCCACATTGGCACACATATGGTGAAAAAAAAAACTGAAAGGGGTCATAATAACCCTGCCTTGCTCTATCCAAAATGAAAAAAAAAAGAGTTTTGCCTATAGTTCTGCTTTAACACAATCAACAGTTTACGCCAACATGGAAGAAATCTTCGTTACCTCCACTTTCCTTATCACCAACAATATTGTCGCAGCAATAATGGCATACAGTAAAAGTGTTACCGATAGAGCTGCTTGAACTTGTCTCATTTATCGGTCCTAATAAATATGTTTTCATGAATTTGGTGCAAGGCTTCTGACTATATACACACACACCGCCAGAAATGTGTAGCGAATGCCCTACTGAATCGTCCCAATAAGTCTAGTCCCTGACATACCCCCTTGATAGAAGCACCCCCAGACCCAGCTGTCAGCATCTGAGAGACCAGACCCAGTCATATGGTAACATAACATGCTAGTCTTTACTCTTATAAACTTCTGCATTTTTTTAAAAGCAGCTAATGCCACAGTGAATCTCAGGGGCAAGTTTTATCCTCTAAATAGTAATTTAAAACTGTAATTTTTTTAAAAGAATGGGGGGGGGTTGTTTCAATAAAGCTGATGTGACACTTTTCTGGTATAAATTGCTCTTGTTAGTGTGTTGTTAATTTAAAACCCCAAACTGTTGGTAATTCAAAAACAGCACCTGCAACAGTTTTGGTTCTGGCAGCAACTCACACGGCAAATTCAAATAGTTCTACTTTGCTCCACTTCTACATTATGGAGCAACACGTGCGCCAAATTCATAATAAAATACCAACAGTTTGGGGTTGATTTACCAAAACTGGGGAGTGCAAATCTGGTGTAGCTTTGCAAAGAAACCAATCACCTTCCAGGTTTTAGGCCGGGTTCACACTGGTACGACACGACCGTCGTTTGCCCTGCAACTTGAAGTCCGACATATGTCTGACTTCAATGAACGGGGATCCGACTTTGATCTCGACAATGCCAGGCACTTTGTGTCTAGTATGAATCTTAAAGGGAAACTCCACGCCAAATAAAAATAAAAAAACATCATGGGTTCCCCCTCTCAGACCATACCAGACCCTTTGGTCTGGCATGGATTTTAAGGGGACCCCCCACACCGAGAAAAATGACTTGGGGTCCCCCCAAAATCAATACCAGACCCTTACGAGCAAGCCCCCCCAATTTCCTGGACCATACCAGGCCACATGCCCTCAACATGGGGGGGTGGGTGCTTTGGGGCAGGGGGGGGCCTCTTCCCAACAACCATGTTGATGGGCACAAGGGCCTCTTCCCGACAACCCTGGCCATTGGTTGTCTGGGTCTGCAGGCGGAGGGCTTTAACAAGGGAGCCCCCAGATCCTGGCGCCCCACCCTATGTGAATGAGTATGGGGTACATTGTACCCCTACCCATTCACTTAAAAAAGTGTCAAAAATAAAACGCAGTGCACAGGTTTTTAAAGTAATTTATTAAGGTAGCTCCAGTGTCTCTTCTGATTTCTTCTCCCTCCTCCGTTGATGTCTTTTGACTCTGCCGGTTCTTCTCCCCTTTCTGGTTCTTCTCCGCTCTCTGCTGATGTCTTCTAGCCCTCTCCGGTTCTTCTCCCTCTGTCTGCTGTCTTCTGCCTCTGCCGGGTCTCCTCTCTGCGCTCTTCTCCCTCTGTTCTTCTTCCGATGTTGCCTCGATGCGTTCTCCCGGTGTAATGCCAGGTCCGCCATGTGTTATGACTTATAAAGACATGGGGCGGGGCCATCCGGTGGCGTCATTTGGAGACCACGTTCCCTTATGATGTCACTGCCCCATCATGCCCCTGGCAGTGACGTCATAAGAGCCGGAGTGGGGAGAGAAAATCAGAAGAGTCGCCGGACCTGCTTTAATAAATTACTTTAAAAACCTGTGTACTGTATTTTGACACTTTTTTTAGGTGAATGGGTAGGGGTACAATGTACCCCATACTCATTCACATAGGGTGGGGGGCTGGGATCTGGGGGCTTCCAGATTCCAATATGCTCTCCACCCGCAGACCCCATCAACCAACGACCAGGGCCAGGGTTGTCAGGAAGAGGCTCTTGTCCCCATGAACATGGGGACATGGTGCTTTGGGGTGGGTCACCCCCTTTCCTGACCTGCTGGGCTAGTGCTTGGATTAGGGTCTGGTATGGATTTTGGGGGAGGGCCCACGCCATTTTTTCAGCATGGGGGGTTCCCCTTAAAATCCATGCCAAACCAAGGGGTCTGGTATGGTCTAGGAGGGGGAACCCTATGCCGTTTTTTTTTTTTAATCTTGGCATGGGGTTCCCCTTCAAGAATATCAGAGCACAAGTCACATGCCAAAGTCGGATCAGTTAAGACGGCGATCCGACTTTTATCCGACTTCAGTGATATTCAGTGGACTGAAGTAGGATCAAAGTCGGACCAAAGTAGTGCAGGAACATTTTTCAAAGTTGAACCGACTTGTGCCGGACCAGTTAAGATGGCTCTCAAAGGTAAACATTGATTTTCACACGTCATGCGACATGAGCTCCCAGTGTCGGAGCGTTTGTCGTATCAGTGTCAACCCGACATTATTGTCAAAGCTTAATTGAACAAGCTGACGTTAGAAGCCGATTGGCTACCATACACAGCTGCACCAGATTTTGCTATCTCCAGTTTTAGTAAATCAACCCCTTTGTATCTTATGAAAGTGGAGATGATTAAGACTAATGCTCTCTTGATGTACAGAGACAGATTTTGAAAAAGTGTCTTGCTTTCTAAAAGGGGCACAGCATGTGCCAAATTATACAAGTGCTAGACAGTTACATGAATTTGGTGCACGCTGTGCCACTTTTAGGACGCATGCGAGACACTTTAGCAAAATCTCTCTGCACCAGTCTTCATGAATTCCAAGGGATGTGTTCATATGCAACATTTGTACCGTTTCAGTCATTTTCTGTTTTATTTCTACTGGGTGACTAAAGTTCAGGAAACTATAAAAAAAAAAGGTGTGTTAGGACAGGTAGAACACTGAATCATTGCACATGCAATGGTAGAATAAAAATAGTGAAATGTACCTTATGTATAAACATAAAGTGTATTTTCAGTAAGTACACACTTTGAATTGTGTACTTTCTCTAGAAGTTACTTTTGATGAGACTTTCCAATTTTTACTTTGTTGCTGTTCCTTGGATTAATTATTGTTCATCGAGCGATCACCAATTTTTTAATACTTGTGGCCAGCATTCCTGTTAAATATGCTAGTGGTTGATGCTGTTTCTGGCTTCAGTACTTTTTGAATCAGTGGCCCAGGACAAGAAATCCAGAAAATTAGGTGAGAACACCTAATTTGCATACTTGTTTGGGCTCAGTCACTGAAAACATTCTCAAACTGTTGAACTAGCAGGACTAGCAAGACTCCTGGACATTACATTTTAGATCCTAGGCTCAAGCTATACACAGAACCTCGGCTTTTTTTCAAGAGAAAAACAAAAGAAAGAGAGGAGCGCCTCTAAGTAAAAATGCTTTATTCCATGTAGAAAAGGAAATTTAGCCACTTACATATTGGTAAAGAACAAAGTTCTCCACAAGTTGATAACAGGTAGTATGGCTGCGATTCCAAACACAAGCTCGAGGAGTGTCATGGGTCCGTGGCTGCAATGATGGCAAAGAACCGGGATGGGAACAGCCGATCGTGCAGGGGAAGGAAGAGACAGCTCGTGGAGCCGGCGTGTGACGTCAGCTAGGTGAGGGAACACAACGCGTTTCAGAGCATGCGCAATGTCCGTGGGGCGCATGCGTGCTCCTTTCTCAAGTGTAGTGATAAGGAATAGGAGGAGAGGCATTTTTATACGCCGGCTGCGAGACAACAAGCAGCTGGCCAAGTGGAGAGATCTCTAAAAGATGGCATTGTGGAGACAAAGAAAAACCAGATGGAGAAATATAAACCCATATCTGCTAAACAATAAAATAGTGTAAATATACAGACAGTTCTACCTACAGACCCATGGTACAGCCATGGGAGCCAATTTCTCTCCCTCCTATGCCAATCTGACCATGGGCCTGTGGGAGAACCAGTTCATTTGGAACAATAATCCCTTTGCTCAACATGTTATATTCTTTGGTCCCTATATCGATGACATTGTCATCATCTGGGAAGGTTCTCCGTCCCAGGTTGATGATTTTGTCGCTCATTGCAACAACAATGATCTAGGCCTCTCTTTCACTTCTGTTTGGAGCAAGGGTAGCCTTTCCTTTCTCAATCTCGAACTTAATCATGAAGACGATAGAATTTTCTCCTGTAATTTCACCAAGGCAACTGCAGGTAATTCTTACCTGCATTATGACAGCTGCCATCACCCTCTATGGGTGAACAATATCGCGAAAGGACAGTTTTGCAGGCTCAGGCAGAACTCTACCAGAGACTGCGACTATATTTCCCAAAGTTCACTCCTTAAGGATAAGTTTGCCGAAAAGGGCTACCCTACCCCCCAACATTGATAGAAGATGCTTATAATTCCTTCCTTTCAGGAAAGAAACCCAGGGCCACTAAAATTACAGAAGGGCCGGTAGTACGTTTCATTACAGGTTTCCATGATCAATACAAAAAAATGGAACGTATTCTCAGCAAACACTGGAAAATCCTAAAGCAGGATCCTCACTTGAATAATACCTTATCTCACAAACCTAAGGTCACCTACAAGAGGGCCCCCACCCTTAAAAATAAAATAGCTCCCAGTAAGCTAAGATCTATAAAGAAAGATGATTCTCTTTGTCTTATTCCCCTTAAAGGGATGTATAGGTGCAATAAGCCCCGATGCAAGACTTGTCAGTTTGTTAATCATGAACAAAAGAGCTTTACCCACAAAGGTAGGCTCTTTTTGTTTGACAATTTTCATAACTGTTCTAGTAACTATGTAGTTTACTGCCTCATATGTCCTTGCCAGATGTTATATGTTTGTCGCACCATTCTTCCGTTAAGGCAACGGTTCGGGTAGGCATCGCCGCCTGGTTGAATTGGGTTGTGACAAACATAGCGTACCATGCTATTTTTTGGAACATCATGCCCGGTCCACGGTGGGCCTTCGAGTTTGGGTTATTGAGTTCATACCCAGGTCCTTTTCCGAAGCGGAACGTTTCTCGCGACTGTGTGAACTTGAAACGTTCTGGATATATACCTTGGACACCCTTGCCTCTAATGGGTTAAATGAGGAACTTGAGATTAATACCAATTTATAAGTTCATGTCATCGTCTTCCCATGAGCACATTTGGCAATCCTTTAGTTTTCACTTATATACCTTATAAATACATATTTTTTATTATTTTTCACATATTCGCCCTTATAGAGAGTCCACTTATATAATATTTCCTTCAATTTGATGTCTCTACTGTTTTACATAGGTATATGCATACATAGATGTATGTATACTTTTATATGTTTTTTTATTTTTAGGATCATTACCTTGATTCCACACATTTCATATATATATTTTTTTTTCAATGGCTTGCACCTTACACCTTGGTGCTTGCTGTAGGGTGGTTTTGTTTAAATTCACCCATTATTCATTTCTTTTTTACTTTCTTTTTTATTATTTTTATTGTAGTTTTTGTTGTCCGGGCAGGTCAGTGTATTTTATTTTTATATATTTTTTTATTTATTATTTATTATTTTTTAATTTACTTTTCATTTTTTTCATCCATTTGTAATATTTATTATTCATTGTCATTGCCCATATATTTCATACATTGTCATATATTTACACTATTTTATTGTTTAGCAGATATGGGTCTATATTTCTCCACCTTGTATTTCCTTGTCCCAACAATGCCATCTTTTAGAGATCTCTCCACTTGGCTAGCTGCTTGTTGTCTCGCAGCCGGCGTATATAAATGCCTCTCTATCACTACACTGGAGAAAGGAGTGCGCATGCGCCCCACGGACGTTGCGCATGCTCTGAAACGCGCTGTGTTCTCTCATCTAGCTGACGTCACACGCCGGCTCCACGAGCTCTTCCTTCCCCTGCACGATCGGCTGTTCCCATCCTGGTTCTTTGCCATCATTGCAGCCACGGACCCATGACACTCCTCGAGCTCCTGTCTCCTTTTGAGGAGAGCTTTGTTCTTTACCAATATGTAAGTGGCTAAATTTCCTTTTCTACATGGAATAAAGCATTTTCACTTAGAGGCGCTCCTCTCTTTCTTTTGTTTTTCTCTTGATGATCCAAGCCGGCTTCACTCCTGAGAAAAGCTGCCCTTTGCTGACAGTGCTACATCTATTCCCTCTACTAGCAAATCATTTATCATCAGTAATCATTGGGCTTATATTTATGGACTTAAATCTATGGACTCAATTGTTTTTTTTACACAATCCTAGATTTTTGTACAGTTTAAATTGCCTGTTTGTTGTCTCCCTATCAGCTACTCTAAACGCCAGTTTTATGTGTTTTTTTTGGCTTTTTTTCAAGTTGCAGTGCGGGTCTTGGCACACTACCCTTCAATGTCTGCCATTAATGTATTACAACAACCATAGCTATGCGCAGCCTGTTACATTAGGGTGTGCACCCCAAAGCTCCCATAGTAAACACAGTTTGTAAGTGCGTTCACTGTGTTCATTTAGAAAAGGAAAGGGGCTGGTAAATGACATATCAATTAGCCCCTCCCCCCACTCTCCATCCTGAAACATCCACCATAGCAGCCGGGGGGGGGGGGGGGGGGGGGAGGAAAGCTAGCAGCACTGCGGTGGGGGGGGGCAACACAGGGGAAAGCCCAGGGAAGTCAGGGGAATCAGCACCGCACCGCACCTATGATTACAACCTGTGACTAAGATCCAAAGAGCTTCATATGGCTACAGGGATTCATTTAAAGGCTAACACAGGTATTTGCACCTGCCACCAAATGCCTGCATTTCAGCAGAAATTGCAATTTAGGTATTTGTTAAATTTACCTCCTCTGTGCGGTGGTTTTGCACAGGGCAGCCTAGATCCTCCTCTTCTTGGGTCCCTCTTCGGCTCTCCTGGCCCCTCCCTCCTGACGAGTGACCGCACAGAAAGCAGCTTGCTATGGGGGCACCCAAGCCGAGCTGCAGCTCCGTGTATCCATTCAGACACAGAGCTGTGGCCTGGCCCCGCCCCTTTCCTCTACTCAATGGCTGATTGACTTTGATTGTCTCAGCCAATGAGGAGGGGAGCCCTGGGCAGCTGAGACAATCCTACAACATCGCTGGAAAGACAGAGGTCTCAGGTAAGTATTAGAGATTATTATTAATGCTTTTATCTTAAATGCTTAAGATAAAAAACCTTCTGTCTTTACAATCACTTTAAAGGCCATATCATGTGTGATCTGATGATACAGAAATGTTCCCCACTGATTTCTGGTCAATGCACTTTCTGTCTCCTTCTCCTGTATTTTTCTAAATAGAATTAGTTCCTGCAAATGGCCGTCCCTTAAACTTTTATTTTCAAAATGAATTTTTTTTAAAAATAGGGAAAGGAAGTACAAAGAAAGACCAAGCAGATATGCAAAACAAAAACAAAAGCACAAATTAATACATGAATTAATTAAATGTGTTTCTAAAATGCAAGTAGGGTAAAGAACTGAATTTGACTTGATTTCAGTTCTAGTATTTCCATGTACAACAGCAGTTAGACTGAGAGGGAGGGGCAGTACTTAGGGCCAGTCAGGTGTTCTGCATGTACTACGGTAAAAAGGAACATGCTGACAGAAGGGAGAGCAGAGAGATGACCTCTTCAGTCTGTTGCTGCTCTTTCACTGTCCTGTAACAGGATGGTAGATCTCAATAAAGAAGATTTACAAATTATATTCTTTATTTTAAAATCAATGTTCAGTGTGCTTTGGGGGTTTACAAATTCCCCTCTTTAGGGTATAAGCAGGCTGATTTGGAGCAATACCTGTTGTGGTACTCCATGCTTGTGTGAAATGTGGACACAGGAATGGTGTGGTCGGGAACAGCAGCAGTTTGGTGTCAGATGTTTTCAAGGAATTGGGTGTAGTCAAATGTTGATACAAAAAAATGAAAATATAACAAATAATAAGCCTTATTGATAAACATATTTTAAGTGTATTTGTGTACGTAGTAAGGCATATAAGTAAAACATATTTATATTTCTTTTCTTTAATAGATGCATCTGAAGGTGAGCATGAACTGCAGAAGCAGATTACAGTAGAAGGAAGTACAGTGAGAAAATGATCATGTACTTTGGTGGAAGTTCTCCTGGAAATATGCAATAAGTAATACACAGAAAAAATACAGAGGTGGAATATTGAAAGCTATAACAATGGAGTCTTGATTACAAAACAAGATGATGGATATGGTATTGCCTCAGCAACCAGCTAGATGTTTGCTTTTTCTGTAACCTGTAGTAGGAACTCGAAAACCTAGAATCTGATTGGCTGAAAATGTAAACACCTCTACTTTGGACTTTTTTTGTTTTAGATGTCCATGTGCCAGATGAATACATTTTAAGTATATATTCAGTTTTAGAAATACAGGCACCTGGAGACCAGTACTGGTCCAGCTCAAACTACTCCTTACAGGATATCTCCAACTTAAAAGCCAACCTCAACGCACTCTTTAATTTGGCAACTATTTGACAAATGAGGTTTAATGTTGATAAATGTAAATTTATGCACTTTGGGGTCTAAGAATATGCATGCATCATACATACTAGGGGGAGTACAACTGGGGGAATCAATGGTGGAGAAGGATCTGGGGGTTTTGGTAAATCATAAGCTTAATAATAGCATGCAATGCCAAGCTGCGGTTTCCAAAGTGAGCAAAATCATTTCTTGTATTAAGAAAGGTATGGACTCCAGAGAGAGAGAGACATCATTTTGCCCATGTACAAATCATTAGTAAGACCTCATCTGGACTATGCAGTTCAGTTTTGGGTACCAGTTCACAAAAAAAGATATCGGGGAACTGGAGAAAGTGCAGAGACATGCACCTAAACTAATAAGAGGCATGGAGGAGCTCAGCTATGAGGAAAAATTGGAGGAACTGAATTTATTCTCTCTTGAAAAGAGAAGATTAAGGGGGGATATGATCAACATATATAAATACAGGCATACCCCACTTTTAAGTACACAACGGGGTTTATTTACTAAAGCTGAAAAGTGAAAAATCAGGCTCACTTCTGCATAGAAACCAATGAGCTTCTAACCTCGGCTTGTTCAATTAAGCTTTGGTAATAAAACCTGGAAGCTCATTGGTTTCTATGCAGAAGTGAGCCTGATTTTGCACTTTCCAGCTTTAGTAAATAAACCCCATTGTGTACTTAAAAGTGGGGTATGCCTGTACATAAGTGGTCCATATAGTGAACTTGGTGTTGAGTTATTCACTTTAAGGTCATCATAGAGGACAAGGGGGCACTCTACATCTGGAGGAAAAGAGATTTAATCTCCAAATATGGAAAGGCTTCTTCAAAGTAAGAGCTGTGAAATTGTGGAATAGACTCCCTCTAAAGCTGGTTCTGGCCAGCTCAGTAGATTGCTTTAAAAAAGGCCTGGATACTTTCATAAATGTACATAATATAACTGGATTCTAACATGTACAGTGCCTTGAAAAAGTATTCAAAGCCCTTGAAATTTTCCATATTTTGTCATGCTACAACCAAAAATGTAAATGTATTTTATTGGGTTTTTTTATGTGATAGACCAACACATACTGGCACATAATTGTGAAGTGGAAGGAAAATGATAAATGATTTTCAAGTTTTTTTACAAATAAATATCTGAAAAGTGTGGCATGCATTTGTATTCAGCTCCCTTTACTCTGATACGCCTAACTAAAATCTAATGGAACCAATTACCTTCAGAAGTCACCTAATTAGTAAATATAGTCCACCTGTGTGTAATTTAATCTCGGTATACACAGCTGTTCTGTGAAGCCCACAGAGGTTTGTTAGAGAACCTTAGTGAACAAGCAGCATCACGAAGGCCAAGGAACACACCAGACAGGCCAGGGATAAAGTTGTGGAGAAGTTGAAAGCAGGGTTAGATTATAAAAAAAAATATCCCAAGCTTTAAACATCTCATGGAGCACTGTTCAATCCATCATCCGAGGGAAAGAGCGTGGCACAACTGCAAACCTACCAAGACATGGCCGTCCACCTAAACTGACAGGCCGGGCAAGGAGAGCATTAATCAGAGAAGCAGCCAAGAGGCCCATAGTCACTTTTGGAGGAGCTGCAGAGATCCACAGCTCAGGTGGGAGAATCTGTCCACAGGACAACTATTAGTCACGCAGTCCACAAATCTGGCCTTTATGGAAGAGTGGCAAGAAGAAAGCCATTGTTGAAAGAAAGCCATAAGAAGTCCTGTTTGCAGTTTGCCAGAAGCCATGTGAGGGACACAGCAAACATGTGGAAGAAGTTGCTCTGGTCAGATGGGACCAAAATTGAACTTTTTGCCTAAAAGCAATATGTCATGTGTGGCGGAAAACTAACACTGCACATCACCCTGAACACATCATCCCCACCGTGAAACATGGTGGTGGCAGCATCATGTTGTGGGGATGTTTTTCTTCAGCAGGGACAGGGAAGCTGGTCAGAGTTGATGGGAAGATGGATGGAGCCAAATACAGGACAATCTTCAAGAAAAACTGGTAGAGTCTGCTAAAGACCTGAGACCGGGGTGGTGGTTCACCTTCCAGCAGGACAAGGACCCCAAACATACCGCCAGAGCTACATGGAATGGTTTAGATCAAAGCATATTCATGTTTTAGAATGACCAAAAGTCCAGACCTAAATCCACTTTGAGAATCTGTGACTTGCTGTTCACAGATGCTCTCCATCCAATCTGACAGAGCTTGAGCTATTTTGCAAAGAAGAATGGGCAAAAATTTCACTCTCTAGATGTGCAAAGCTGGTAGAGACATCCCCACAGAGACTTGGAGCTGTAATTGCAGTGAAAGGTGGTTCTACAAAGTATTGACTCAAGGGGGCTGAATACAAATGCACCCCACACTTTTCACATATTTATTTGTAAAAAAATATTTAAACCATTTATCATTTTCCTTCCACTTCACAATTATGTGCCACTTTGTGTTGGTCTATCACATAAAATCCCAATAAAATACATTTACGTCTTTGGTTGTAACATGATAAAATGTGGAAAATTTCAAGAGGTATGAATACTTTTTCAAGGCACTTTATATGTAAAGTTGGTCTAAGGAATATCCAATTAGCTCTCAGGGGATCAGGAAGGAAATTTTTTTCCCTTGCTGGAGCAAATTGGAACATGCTTTGCTGGTTTTTTTTGCCTTCCTCTGGATCAACTGTGGTCATTGTATAATTTATTTATTTTTTCCCTTTTATTGGTTGAACTAGATCGACTTGTGCCTTTTTTTTTTCAACCAGACTAACTATGTAACTATGTACTCCAGACCTGGTCAGGTTGATGAGATGTTTGTTGGGAGTAAGGAGAAGATTGGGCATAGACAAAGGAAATTAGTATGATTAGGGGGATTGGGATGTATGCTTTCTGGTATGTTGAAATGGTTTAAAAATACTATAATACATGGAAAGATGCACATTCATTGCTGTTAAAGCTCAAACACGGCCAATGTCCACAGGCTTTCAAAGCTTTTTTTTAGTGAAAAGCTGAAAATTATGGTGTTTGCTTCATAGGTAATAGCAGGCTAGTAAAAAAATGCAAAAATTTGTAACGGTGACTCTAAACCATTATTTTGGTATCATTTTTATTTAGGCATTATGGTGTTCAGTTACTAAAAGGATGCAGCATGCATAGTCTGTATGCACAGTCATAGTGTTTTTGTACACTTTTGCAGCTATTAAGGCTTCTAAAATCCACTGTTTTCAACTTTAATATAATAATTTACACTTTTCTGTTGGTTTGACCATATTTCCAGAAGGTTATAATGTTGATGTGCATTGCATCAAGTTATACAACCCATTCAATATTAATGGGCATTTTTATTTAATGCAATGCATGCTGAAGAGAAAGTTGGGGTCATCAGTGATGTCAGGAGATGCAATAATAACCTCCAGCATTGGTGTCTGTTATCACAATACCATCACGCCGCACTGGCAATGGTTACCGTAATAATAACCCCCCCCCAACATAGGTGTTTTTTGGCAGTTCTAAGAACCCCCAACATTGGTGTCAGTGACCTGCATTGATGTGATTGACTGCAGTAAAAAAATCCAACATTGGCGTACACAATAATAACCCCCGGCTTTGGTGTCAGTGACTGCGATGACAATCCTCCAACATTGGAGCCAGTGACTGCAGTAATAACCCTCAGCACCGGTGTCAGTGACCAGAGTAATAACCCCCAGCATGGGTGTCAGTCACCAGAGTAATAACCCGCAGCATGGGTGTCAGTGACCAGAGTATTAACCCCCAACATGGGTGTCACTGACCAGAATAATAACCCCCAGCATGGGTTTCAGTGACCAAAGTAATAATCCCCAGCATGGGTGTCAGTGACCAGAGTAATAACCCCCAGCATGGGTGTCAGTGACCAGCGTAATAACCCCCAGCATGGGTGTCAGTGACCAGAGTAATAACTCCCAGCATGGGTGTCAGTGACCAGAGTAATAACTCCCAGCATGGGTGTCAGGGACCAGAGTAATAACCCCCAGCATGGGTGTCAGTGACCAGAGTAATAACCCCCAGCATGGGTTTCAGTGACCAGAGTAATAACCCCCCAGCATGGGTGTCAGTGACCAGAGTAATAACCCCCAGCATGGGTGTCAGTGACCAGAGTAATAACCCCCAGCATGGGTGTCAGTGACCAGAGTAATAACCCCCAGCATGGGTGTCAGTGACCAGAGTAATAACCCCCCAGCATGGGTGTCAGTGACCAGAGTAATAACCCCCAGCATGGGTGTCAGTGACCAGAGTAATAACCCCCAGCATGGGTGTCAGTGACCAGAGTAATAACTCCCAGCATGGGTGTCAGTGACCAGAGTAATAACCCCCAGCATGGGTGTCAGTGACCAGAGTAATAACTCCCAGCATGGGTGTCAGTGACCAGAGTAATAACTCCCAGCATGGGTGTCAGTGACCAGAGTAATAACTCCCAGCATGGGTGTCAGTGACCAGAGTAATAACTCCCAGCATGGGTGTCAGTGACCAGAGTAATAACTCCCAGCATGGGTGTCAGTGACCAGAGTAATAACCCCCAGCATGGGTGTCAGTGACCAGAGTAATAACCCCCAGCATGGGTGTCAGTGACCAGAGTAAAAACTCCCAGCATGGGTGTCAGTGACCAGAGTAATAACTCCCAGCATGGGTGTCAGTGACCAGAGTAATAACTCCCAGCATGGGTTTCAGGGACCATAGTAATAACCCCCAGCATGGGTGTCAGTGACCAGAGTAATAACCCCCAGCATGGGTGTCAGTCACCAGAGTAATAACCCCCAGCATGGGTGTCAGTCACCAGAGTAATAACCCCCAGCATGGGTGTCAGTGACCAGAGTAATAACTCCCAGCATGGGTGTCAGTGACCAGAGTAATAACCCCCAGCATGGGTGTCAGTGACCAGAGTAATAACCCCCAGCATGGGTGTCAGTCACCAGATTAATAACCCCCAGCATGGGTGTCAGTGACCAGAGTAATAACTCCCAGCATGGGTGTCAGTGACCAGAGTAATAACTCCCAGCATGGGTGTCAGTGACCAGAGTAATAACCCCCAGCATGGGTGTCAGTGACCAGAGTAATAACCCCCCAGCATGGGTGTCAGTGACCAGAGTAATAACCCCCAGCATGGGTGTCAGTCACCAGATTAATAACCCCCAGCATGGGTGTCAGTGACCAGAGTAATAACTCCCAGCATGGGTGTCAGTGACCAGAGTAATAACCCCCAGCATGGGTGTCAGTCACCAGATTAATAACCCCCAGCATGGGTGTCAGTGACCAGAGTAATAACTCCCAGCATGGGTGTCAGTGACCAGAGTAATAACCCCCAGCATGGGTGTCAGTGACCAGAGTAATAACTCCCAGCATGGGTGTCAGTAACCAGAGTAATAACTCCCAGCATGGGTGTCAGTGACCAGAGTAATAACCCCCAGCATGGGTGTCAGTGACCAGAGTAATAACCCTCAGCAAATGTGTCAGTAGTGCTGCTGTTAACCCCCTGCACTGGTGCCAAGCATTAGTGTAGCAATTTTAATTATCTCCCCTGCATTGGTGGTCAATGTAGTGGCATTAAAATGTAACCCCCCCCCCTTCCCAGCAGTGGCAGTGACATTTTGAGGGCTACTGTATAGAGTATCCAGAGTTACATAAAAATAAATTGACATCTTTCATCGTGACTACAAATAGGTTATGGTTGTTTGGCAATTTTGTACTGGATTACAGCCTCTTATATCAGTCACATTTCTGATTCATTTAAGGCAATGCAGCAACAAAGCTCCTCAGAAACTGAAGGGGAAGGAGGCAATGCTGCTGATGGCAGCAGTGAAGAGGAAGAAGGAGATCAGGTAGAAGAGGATGGAAAAGGCAAGAGGAAGAATGAGAAAGCAGCTTCCAAGAGGAAGAAGTCCTACTCATCAAAGGTAAGGTGTAGTCATGTTATACTGTCTTATATCTTTAGTATGGTATTGTGGTGCAAGTGCTAAAATGCACAATATCCACAATAGTTTTCACGCTTTGTAAATTAAATATTTGGTTATTATAGCACACTATTTTTACGTGGCATCTCTGTCTCATGTCTGTGTATCAGTGTAAAATAAAAAAAATAAAAAGCATACACAGGTTTATTCTGCTTGAGATAAGATTGAGAATAGTGTACAAGACATAGGACAAATTAACATATCTTCGCATCCATTTTATTACAAATAGGGTTTGTTGAATCCAAATGTGACATTGCTTTCCTAGATGACGAGCATATGCACATATGTCTCAGTGAAGTGTGCATACCTGTGTGTTTGTGCTGGGACAGGACTAAACAACGCGTTCCCAGCATAAAGACCGAAAGCTCCAGGTCTCTTACTAATGATCGAGAGCTATCAAAGTGATCAGTAGGTATACAACCTGCCCCTATGTTCTTTCTCCTCTTGAATGAATGAAAAAGATACATTGTATGTTAACAAAAAAAGTGTGTGTAAAAAAAATGAACAAATACATAAATGAAATAAAGAGCAAAAAAGCAAGATTGGGTTTAGGGTCAAAGGTCAGGGGTGAGTTTTATGTAAAATTTAAAAAAAACTTTTTTTTTTTTTTTTTTTTAGTTTTTTTTTACATTTTTTTAGTAATTACACAAAAGAAGGAAAACAAAACCACGCCGCGCAGGGCAGGATTCCAAAAAACAAGTAGCAGGTAGGCCACTTTCACACTGAGGCGTTTTTGCACTAAAAATTGCTTACGAAAAGTGCCTGTAAACTGCCTTTTCTGCAGCCCCAGTGTGAAAGCCCAAGTGCTTTTATACTGGGGCGGTGTGCTTGCAGGACAGGAAAGAAAGTCCTCCAAGTAGCATCTTTGGGACAGTGCGGGAGCGGTGTACACACCGCTCCTAAACTGCCCTGGCATTGAAATCAATGGCCAGTGCTGCCGAAGCACCTGTAAAGCGCTTTGGCAGTGGCGCGTTGCGGGCGCTTTTAATCGCCACTAGATTTAAATATAGTGATTTTGCAGTTCTGGAGGCAATAAGGCCATCAATCACACCTACATATAACTGTTTTGGCAGCAATCGGTTCCGAAATAATCCCATTGTTATGACAAGATTCCCAGAGCTATGTGCATCCATATCCATCTCCACCCAGCCAACCTCCGCCCATGTAGTACGATCCATATAATCATTAGGCTATAGAAACAGGGCTATCCAACCAGATCTTCCAAACTTTGTCAAATATTTTAGAGCATCCCCTGCTCAGGTACGTTGCTTTATAAAACAGAATCACCTTATTCACAAACCCTTTCCAGTACGACGGTGAGGGTGTCATGGGTTTCTTCCAATAGAGGATCAGCACCTTGTGCGCATAGAACATTAGCAGGCTAAGTAAAGTGCGCTGAGCCTTAGTAAGTACTAAACCCTCCGCTAAGCCAAGCAAGCATGCCACCACCATCAGAGGCACAGGCACAGAAGTAATCTCCGTTATGCATTTCCCAACGGCAGACCAAAACTCCTTGGCTGCCTGGCAGTACCAAAAAATATGACTAAAATTGGCTGGAGACTGTGAGCAATGCCAACCTTCTGCTGATGTTCCCGGGTAAATTTTAGATAACTTTGCTGGCGTGTAATATATCCTGTGTAGGAATTTAAACTGAATTAAGCAATCGTTAGCTGACACTAAGTGCGTGAAAGCACGCTTCACATATCATCCCACTCCTCCCCTCCCAAATCCGGAAACTCCACCACCCAGTGCTCCCTGCACCTGGCTACAGAGTGGGGAGGGACAAGGAAAAGTTCTTTATATAATTCTGATAATGTTTTTTTCACGGACTCGTCCCGTATGACATTCTCCAGAATTGAGGACCTAAGTTCCATCTTGGTGGAGTCAAACTGGGAGATATATGCGTGTCGCAGTTGGAGGTAGCAAAAGAGATGGGGGTTAGGTAGTTCAAATTTTTGTTTTAGATCTTCAAATTGTAACAAATCGCCCCCTCTAGTGACATCACCCAAGGTTTTTATCCCCTTTGACAGCCAAATGATCGGATCTGGTATAGTGAGCAAATGGGGAAAACGGGGGTTCCTCCACAGCGGTGATAGGGCATTAGAAGCAGGTGCCAGTAATTCCTGAACACGGTCCTAGGCCTTAATGGTGGCTCGCATTGTGCCCATCAGTGGAAATTTAGCCCCAGAGCCTCTGTACACGAGGAGACGCAGACTCTCATAGGAGCCTAGCAGCGCTGCTTCCAAGATTGTGGCAGAATCCCCATCGTCCCTATGAAGCCATCATTCTGGGAGGAGAATATGAATAAAACAAAAATGCCATGTACCCGACGGAAAAAGGAGCGTGGAATCCATAGGGGAGTTACGTTAAAAATATTTTTAAAAAACTGAGGTATCTTCATTTTTAGAAGGTTTATACGTCCCAACACCAATAGAGGAAGATTCCTCCATATCTCAATTTTCCTATAAGGAGATCCAACAGAGGCTGCAGATTCAGACCAAGGTAATCGGCAACCCTTGTAGATATGCGAATCCCAAATAAGTAAATTGAGTGACCCACTGTAGTGGCAGCCCAGAGTCTGCCGTGGCTCTAGAACCAGAGTCGAGAGGGAGAATAATTGATTTGTCCCAATTTACTTTTAGGCCTGGAAAATTTTAAAAAGTTATCCAAAATGCTAAGGACTGCTCGAAGAGACATACCCGGATACTTCAAAAAACGGCAGCATATAGTCCGCATACAGTGCTATGCATTACTTAATGTTTCCAACTTCCAATGCCCCTACCTCAGGAGAGGAACGCAGAACCACTGCCAATCGTTCAGTCATTAAGGAAAATGGGAAATGTGATAAAGGGCAGCCCTGCCTGATTCCCCTACCCACCGCAAAGAAGGGAGATAAGGAAGACCCAATTTATAACGCCATCCGAGGCTTACTGTATAATGAGGACACCCACTTACAATAATGTGTCCCGAAACCCATACGTTCTAACACCACTTTCATATAGCCCCAGTCAACAGAATCAAAGGCTTTGGCCATATCCAGTGAGACCACCGCCCTAGTTCCAGTTGTTTTGTGAGAAATCTGCAAATGAGTAAACAAACTATGTAAATTGGTGTCTGTAGACTTCCCTGGCATGATGTCTGTTTGGTCCATGTCAACCAGGGCTGGGAGCACTATGGACAATCTGGTGGCCAAAACCTTTGTGAGAATTTTCAATTCAGCATGAAGGAGAGCTATTGGCCTATAGGAGGAGCAACACATGAGATCCTTACCAGGCTTAGGGAGGAGAACCACGTAAACGTCTAGAATGGAAGGAGGCAGAGCCCCATTTTTAAAGCTATAGGAGTATAATGGTTGTAGTCGAGGGCCTAGTGTGTCAGAATATTGTCCATACCACTCCACCGGGAACCCATCCGGTTCCATCCAGACTTCCACCGGGAAGTCCAACCAGTTCAAGCCACACTCTATCATCGGCCTTTAAAGCGGGGATAGGAAGACCAGAGAGAAGGTCCGTCATTTCCAAGAAGCTGTTTATTTAGTGTTAGCATCAGTGTGTCTTAGGTAGGATAAAAAAATAGCAAAATTGTTATTGTTTTTGTGCCCTACTGTGGGTAAACAAAAGAACAAAAGAAACCTGACAGATTCCCACACCCACACAAGCGATGTGGATGTAGAAATCTCCTCCACTGGGACCCTGTATTCTGACAGTAAGGGTGTCCCCCCCCATCAGAATACACAGATCAGTACTGCAGCCATTGGTTGGTTTTCCAGTAGGACCATTTGACACAAGCTGGTCGTTCTGTTGAAGACAGAGCTGTACACATGTATTATATTTATCCAGTTCCTTCTGAACTAACCAAATTTTGATGTGTATACTGTGCTTAAGTCATTGCAAAGATATGTACAGTTTTACTGACACATGACAACGTTGCAGGCATTAAGATTTATTTTACCTTTAAAATGAATCAATTTTTCATATATCAACGACTAGTTTATTAGGAGAATATGGTAATGAAACATTCAAGCTTTATTTGCATTATCTCTGTGATAGTTTTTTTACCAATCTGGGCAAATAACGTGGACTTTCAACAGTGGTACTGCAAAAAGGTGAAAAATGGAAAAATGTTATTTTATTTCATATTACTCGTATTTTATAAGATGCTGGATCTGCTGCAGGTGGTATAATACCATTTGTTCCAAATGAGCTCATTAGTGCACCAAAGGAGTTTACAGAGTAAACAGACTGTTCAAGTTAATGCATATTCATGCTGGGTTCACACCATCGCCGCATCCAGCTCACAGCAGGGGTCCGGTGCATCCTGGTTCATTGTTTCAGGTCCAATTTCAGCCCTGAAATGGACCAAAAGATGCACAGCGTTTTTGTGCAAAACGCACCGGACCCGCTGCAGACATATGTGAACCAGCTCCATAGAGAGAAGATCAAAATCTCCCGCTATTGTGAATTGGATGCGGGTTCCCCGCATCCAATTCGCAATGATGAGAACCCAGCCTCAGGGTGCCTCAGATACATTACCGATGTACCATTGTCAGAGCATGCTTTCTAGACTTCAGGTAGGAGCACATTTTGCTTTACTATCTAAAAACCTATGCAAACAATTTGCCTTAAAGTAGATTGTGTCCATTCAGTGCAAAGTAGCTGAGTCTCTGAAAAGTGACCCCCTGCGATCTTTCCTCTGTTACAGCCACCAGTAAAATGCCCAGTGTAGGGGTGATGTCACCAGGGCCGGTGCTACCACTAGGCAGCCGCCTTGTGCGCACTGATGCCTAGGGCACCCAGCCACTGGTGTTCTTACTCTCTTCTCTCTGCAGCAAGCAACTAAGTGTCGGCATCAGCAGGCAGCCTCCGCTCCATTTGCGCATAGTGTCAGAGGCTCAGCGGCGGCAGAGGACTGTGTGTCCCGACTCCCGAATGAATGGAAGCAAGCAAACATTCATTTATGGGCGCTGGTGGGCTGCATTTGATGGGCGCTTCATTAAAAATGTGGGTAATACATGGGCAGGGCAAAGAGGGTGGAATCAGGGGTAGAGCCCTGGACGTCACCTCCTCCATGTGAGAGTATTTGAGCCCAGTGATTTTCTACTGGGCCCGAGCACTCTCAGATGGGAGGTACATTATGGTCATCAGCCCGTGCACAGCTCACTAATAAGGTTATAACTTTGTCCTCCACTCCTGTATGAATTGTCTATATTGTTAAGTAATGGCAGCAAAGCTCTGATTGGCTCAGGGCACTGATCCTTCCCTTCCCAGTGTGGGTGCTGTGAAAATCAGGACAGGTTCAAGTATTTATTTTTGTATTCCATAATTATATACCTGGACTGTTTTTGTTTTTTTTTTCATATCTGCTTTCAGTTATGCTTTATCATATAAATACTTTGGCAGTTAAAGTTCTTACTTTAACTGCACTGTACAGGACAGAAAGGCATAAACCATGTGTTATAAGCTGCTATCTTCAGGTGATTGGAGACTGGCAAAGGCTTTGCAGGGAACACCCCCAGTGCACCATCCTATAACCCAGCCCACGAGTTCCTACATGCTCAGTTCTACTCGAGAGTTTTGTGGTTCAACATTCTCACAATGTGGGACAAGCAGAATCTTTCTCTGAATTACCCACTACTTCTGTCCAGCCAGGTAAAAATCTTCCTGGCATGGTGGATTTCCAAATCAGCCCCAAAATCTGAGAGATCTTTCCTTCCCTCTTCCTGGAAGGTGTTAATGACAGACACAATATAATGAATAATGTGGCACTTACTCAATATGTAATGTGATGTATCTTCAAACACAGTAATAAATTAAATGAACAAATATGCTGATACTTAATGTGCAACTATACACAAGCAATGAATAAATAACGTTTTCTTCATACACAATAAAGTGCAACAATTCCAAAGTGACAATGCAGTGAAAAAAACTTTTCTAACCACTCCAGAAACCGTCAAAGCTTTCTCGGAAATCTTCGGGAGATGAGGGAGAAAAAGACAGTAAAGATGAAGAAAATAAGAGCGGATCAGAAGCTGGCGATGTGGACAATGACAAGAGAAATGCCTCAGAGGTGCAGAAAAGCAGCGCAGGGGTAAGACTGTTTTAGTGCTGTGCTACAGTAATGTTATTTTATGTCATAGTCCAGGCAGGTTTGAGAATATCTGAGTATTATGTAAAATGTTGCTATAACTAATTATATCATCGGGCAGTATGATGTTTGCAGCCACCTATTGCTGGACCCAATGACAGTGCAAATAGCAGTAGTGTGCAGTAATTTATAGCTATACTGAATTCTGTTATTTGTTGTTAGCTCATGCATTGTTGACTAGGGACTAATTTATGAAAAACGAAACACCTTCTTTCATTGCTTTAAAAAACATTTTAATAGGTTGGTAAATAGCTCCACTTTTGTCCCAGTGTTCATAACTTAGCTGCACATTTGTTAAACAAGCCCATCAGTCTTGTCTGTTTCCCCTGTCTAACAGGAGTTTATCATGGGAGATGGGTTTTCCAATTATCAGAAAACTGTATGGATGATCTTAAATGGTATGGACCATAAACAGTCCATATCAACTTACATGTTTTAAATAAATACAATACAGTTACTGCTTACATTGTCAAATGCTACTGTAAAGCCTCTTTTGACATATTATTATTATTACAGGTATATAGCGCCATCAATTTACGCAGCACTTTTACATATATTATACATTCACATCAGTCCCTGCCCTGAAGGAGCTTACAATCTAAGGTCCCTAACTCCTATGTAACATGGTCACAAACATGGAGTATAAGCAATGAAGTTTGTTCATTTGTTTTCAGTTTATTATTCACTTGAGCCAGCATTAGAAGACAGATTCCTCATGCTGTGCTTTCAGATATTATATGATGAGATATCACTCTGAGTTTGTGAAATTACAAAAGCAGAGACGTAATATGATGCATCTGCAATAGGTCATAGGTTAATATCTGTTGTAAGGAATATTAAATTTTTAGTATGTGGTTCAAAATGAATTTTTCACACTGAACACTGGACCACTCTAGAGGCCTTCATTAAGATAAAGGACTCTTAAATGTGTTATTAAGCCAGACACTAAGCCATGCATAAACCTACTACAGCTATTATAATACAAGAATTATTTTTTTGTGCACCAGTCTGGGAAATAATTCATGAATGAATGAATGAATGAATGAGTGACTTGTATAGCGCTACCTATGCGAACTGAATCGCCTCAGGGCGCTTTTTAACCTACCAGCATGTCTTTGGAGTGTGGGAGGAAACCGGAGTACCCGGAGGAAACCCACACAGGCACAGGGAGAACATGCAAACTCCAGGCAGGTAATGCCGTGGTCGGGATTTGAACCAGCCACCCTATTGCTGCTAGGTGAGAGTGCTATCCACTAGACATGTGCATTCGTTTTCGTCCGAATGCATTTTCGTCCGAATTTCAGGTATTTTCGTTATCGTTTTAACAAACGATAACGAAAGTGCAGAATCCGAAAAATGAAAGATCCGACATAAACAAATGCTTTATTTTCGTTTTCGTTGCTACAACAGTTCGATATAGATAGGAGATTCGACATGATGATGACAATAACTATCTGTGTCCATCAAACCTGTGGTCGAATGTGTCTAACCTTAACTCTATTAGTCCAAGATTATTCGACACAGAGAGAAAAGATTCGACATAGGGAGAAAAGATAAATAAAAATAATGGTGATGATGAATGTTATTGGCTGATTGTAACCAAAGAGGAGGAGCAGTAAAATAGCTAGAACTAAGTACACATGTACTTTGGTTTATGGTGTCTGTTGAAAGTTCTAAGAAGATTCGACGGAGCAGGTAAACTATACGGCGTCATACAGTTTAGCTGCTCCGTCGAATCTTCTTTGAACATTCGACAGACACCATAAGCCTTTAATGACAGATTCGACCTTAATTTGGATTTTCGGACGAATGCAATTTTTAACGAAAAACGAAATAAATAAAAACGAATTTCGAGAGTAACTAAATAAATTTTTTTTTTCGGACGAAAACGAAATTCCGAAACGAAATATTTCAGTGTGCACATGTCTACTATCCACTACACCACTGTGCTGCCCTCAGATAGGAGCTGCCATTAGGCCTGGTAACGCTTCTAGAGCATGTTCAGCATTATTTTTTCATACACTGCAGAGAACCTATGTTTCTGTAGATTTATTATTGCAAGTTATATGCTATGGTTTGGTGGTACTACACAAGAAACACTCTCTTTGGCTTACAAGTTACATATCTAAAAGGATATCAGCTGTGCATATTTCTGGTTGCAGCACTGACACAAGTCACATGTTTACAGTAATTGAAGAACCTCCCATTTTATGCTCATTGTGAAAAGTTTTAATTAATTTCTTATGAAATATCTATAGGACATAGCAAAATATATTTACTGTACTGTTGGCAGTATATAGAGCTGACCTGGATGAGAATTTTTTTTTAACAATACTAGGTGGAATTTAGTAAGTTCTCAGATGAAAATTCAGCCCCTAACAACAAGTCAACCGTTCCCAAGTCTATAGCCCCGTACACATGATCGGATTTTCTGACGGGAAATGTTGGATGTGAGGCTGTTGGCAGAAAATCCGACCGTGTGTATGCTCCATCGGACAATTGTTGTTGGACTTTCCGCCAACAAATGTTGGCTAGCATGTCTTCCAATTTTCCGCCAACAAATGTGGCTTGTCCGATTTTCCAATCGCGTGTACACAAATCTGTTGGACAAAAGTCCAAAGTACAAACACACATGCTCAGAAGCAGAAGCGGTCGGTCTTGTAAACTAGCATTTGTAATGGAGAATTAACATTTGTGACGTGTCAAATTATGAATTATCTCCAAATGCAGCGCACAATTCTCTTCTTCTTTAATGGGATAATAATGAAGCTGGTTTGCTGGTGATACTGATGGAGTTATTGCAAACAAATTTTGAAAGTCTTTTCTTTTCTAGTGATATCAAGAATAATATTATTATGTTTTTTTTTTTTTTTTTTTTTTTATTTGTGCAAGTTACCACAACACCATTATCCTGTAGTTTTTAAGATCAAAGATACAGCTATGTTGGTGTCCCTTGTCAAGTTTACATTGTATTTTTTAAAATGTAACTGCCTACTCCCAAACTGTCATTTGAAGTAAAACACATAGCCAAGTATTATTCTCCACATTTTTTTTTTATTGTGCATTAAAAAAAAAAAATTAGACATACTATCTGCCAATAGAACTTAACCAAAAGCTGCATTCTATGCATCCAAAAATATAGAAAATATACCAAATCAAATCATTATTCAACCAAAAAAATTATGTCAAAGCAATAACTCCAAGGCCAATAATAAATAACATGTTATCTCCTCCGATTCCGCAACATGTCTGCAACATGTCTGGTTGACGAACGGCCGTTCAGAAACTAACTGAAAAGTGTGAAATTAAAAACGTGGAAAAAAAAGCACGAATCAACACTCGCCAAAATTCTACTAACATGAAATTAGCAGAAGGAGCCCAAAGGGTGGCGCTAAAGAACTGAAGAACCACGTAGTACGTCTAGTATGTAATTGTTGGCCAACAATTGTGTGACCGTGTGTATGCAAGACAACTTTGAGACAACGCCCTTCAGACAAAATTCCACGGTTTTGTTGTCGGAAAGTCCGATCGTGTGTACAAGGCTTTTGCCTTACACTTTTTACTCCCTCTGAAGCACTAAAGTCATGTTAAGAAGACGCTTTAAAGTAATGTCTAGCTGCACAGAATATGGGATAAAGACATAACCAGCATATAAACATGGGGAGAAAGCTTATCATTGTGAAGGCCTGAGATCAGACATCTTCAAGTTTCTACATATTTTTATGTAGCTTGCCCCAGTTTTAGCTTCTTTCAGTTAAAAAAAAGCCTGACAATTTTACGTATTTTTATTGATTTGATTACAGATCAGTAATGTCATTTTTATTACCTAGATTGTTATCTGAAAAATACCAAAGTGCCATTTTTGTAAAAAGTGGGCGTGAACACCTGTCCCTGTTTTGATTATAAGCCATAGATGGGGAAAAATGTTGTGGTGAATTAATTCCAAAGGGATGGTTGATCCCTGTGTAACAACTGTAAGACCAATATGGAAGATTCTGAATGGAGGTGCAAACAACTGAGCAACTTCCATTATGCAAAGCCGTAGACCTATACTGTAATTTTTCAGACAATGGGAATCAGAATTGGGCTTTACTTTTACAGGCCCCCAGCAAACTAAAAATCTCCCACTTGACACTTGTGCATCCTTTGCCTCCCAAATGTTATAAATTGCTCAATAGATGGTACTGGGCTGTGACTAAGCTAGCTCACGTCTCTTCATATATTCCAGACACCTTCTAGAGCAGGGGTCTCCAAACTTTCTAAAAAAGGGGCCAGTTTACTGTCCTTCAGACTTTAGGGGGGGGGGGGCGGAGTGTGGCCATTGGGAGTAGAAATAGTCCAGATGTCAGTGGGTAAAAACAATTCCCCATCTTTGGTGTCAGTGGGAGGAGTTGTACCTTATCGTTAATGTTATTGGGAGGAATTCTGTTCCATCTTTGGTGTCATTGGGCCCCATCGTTGGTGTCAGTGGAAGAATTGTGCCCCATCTTTGGTGTCATTAGCTCCAATTGTTGGTGTCATTGGGGGGAATTGTACCCCTTCACTGGGGTCAATGGATGAAATAGTGCCCCAAGGGCCAGATAAAAGCATGCAAAGGGCCGCATATGGCCCCTGGGCCACAGTTTGGAGACCACTGTTCAAGGGGGTTTTGCCCAATGTAGCATGTTCCTCTTTATATGGTGGGAATGTCCTAAACCCCACTCCAAACATAAACATTTGTTTGTTTCCCTATCAAACAATGCAGCCGCAGCACCATTTCTTAGTGAAATAAACATTGCAAAGATATTTGTTCCTCTTCACTGGAAACAGCATCATCCACCATTGAGCCCTAAAAAAAGGATCATCAAAGTAAATGACCCAATGAAAGCAGAGAGATGGGTTCATCTTTAGAAAGACCAATAATAAGCGTGCCTTGAGATGGATTGACATTTTCTTCTGCCAGAAGGGTACAACAAATCAGAACTAATAAGACACCTTGCTGCCTGGATAACAGGAATGACCAGATGGAATAACGCATTGTATTACCCAGCATCTTATCTAGGTCAGGCAGTTTCCTTTACCAAATCCAGATGTCTAGGAGAATGAGCATAATGGCTGGAAGTTAAATACATTTCATTATGTTGTGAAAGCAGAAACATCTGTGTACATTGTATGAAAATGTTAGCAAATGCCCAGTTTTACTCAATTAAATGTTTGTCCGAAGGGGGCACTTATGAAATTAACTTTACAGAATGTATGTTTTGTATACTTCTGAAGTCCCTTATACATGTAATAGAGAGAAGTCGGTTGTCTACCTGGATCAAAATTGGAAAGTAGAGAATACTGTGGAGCTGCAGTAACATTAAAGTGGATGTTACCCTCACATATACCCAGTGAAGTGAACAGCCTCAGATGGTACCCCACAGGGATGAAACAAATCTCCCTACATAAGTTTTTTTTTTTTCAACCAAAAGAATTTTTATTGTACGTTTTCAACAGCATACATAGTACATATGCACAAACAGAGTGCAAAAACATCATACAATAGTCATGTGGTAAGACAATAAAGTACAAATGCAGCATCTTCTGAGGAGAACAGATCATGTATAATAATTACTTTTTTTACCAAGCTCTGTGGACATCCCATTAGCAATGGGCAGTGCAAACTGTGATGGAAATAAGTAGGAAAATGCAAATTGAAAGTTTATAAATGCTGCATAGTCATCATGTGAGATAATTATTGTCAAACAAGTGGTTGGATAAGGGGATCTTCACATTGTGTTATCCAACCATCTTATAAAAGGTATATCTTATTTCATATGTATTAGTTGTGTTTGTAACTGTAAGCGAATCACAGTAGGTCCAGTAACTGTAGGTTATAGCCAAATACAACACAAATTACTGCAACATATCTGGCAACAATTGCTCTCAGACTTATGACAAACTAAACTTGACCATTCAAACATATTTAAAGTGACCCTGTTGCTAGCTGACAGACATTAGAGAAGAATTACCCTGCAAAAGAGGAGGAATTCTTAGCTTTCTGGTAGGTGGTGAGGAAAATCCTCACTCTCCAAGATTTACAGCCTCTCCTATCCGACACAGGTGTGTCAGATTTGTCTGCTGATGTGTTTCCCCCCAAAGTCGCTACTGTGTCCTGCAGTGATGTGCTTGGAGGAACTGCAGTGTATAGCACAGGGGACTAGCCAACACACAAAGCAGTGTCATCTGCCAAAAAAAGTCAGGATTCCCACTTTTCTTTTGCAGCGTTAAAAGTGGTTATAAACCCTAACATATACTTAGTGAAGTGACTATCCTCGGGTGCTACACAAAGATGAAACCAGTCCTCATATGTAAGCTGTACCTGTCTATCTATAGTCTCTACAACAATTCAAAGTGCAGAATTTATAAAGCCTGTCGGAGCTGTAAGAAAAAAGGGGTGGAGAGCTGAAATTACACACTGCAGAGTACAGTAAGGAGACATCAGGAACAGAGCTGAGACTGTCAATCAGCTGGAGGTCTCTCCTGTGACCGACCGCCTGGCTCACTGCTTGAGTGCCTCCACCAAGGTACAGCTTCCTTCACTCTGGAACCAGGAACCAGGTATTATAGGTGCACACTGGAACTGACTTTATTGTAAATTTCTTGAGTGAGATTGTTGATAAATATTTCTGTCCCAAGTGAAGGAGCCTCTCCAACCCAGTCTGCAGGAGGGCCATCATATTTCCTCTGACCATTAACCTGTACAAGATTAATATTACACCTTTCCATCCGCTCCAGATGAGAAATTTTATTGTTCTTATTCAGAGAATTAATCCAAACCTCACTTTCAGCGTTCGTCATGTGGTTGTCCATCATTAGAGAATGATCTGCTCTCTTCATTGGATCAGAGGCTGATCTGAGCTCTTTTCCATGCTCTGACCAGGAGAAGCAGACAAAATCCCTGGTCTCCTCCATGGGCCATAATCAGTGGGTAGGAGGCAAGCCCATAGTCCTCTCCAAAAGCCCCTGTCCGGTTGGGTTTGTCACACCTCCCCTGTCACCATTTTTCACTTGGTGTCAGGAAAAATTGTCATAAGTGATTCATGCTGAAAGTAGAGGAACGAGACAGCAGACAGAAATGACACTTAGTGCTACTAATTGAGATTAGTACACACTATAGAGGGATATGCTTTGTTCATATTTCATGCCTTAGGTTTACAACCACTTTAATCTTCTGTAATTGCTGCCAGCTAGTGACAGGGTCACTTTAATTCCAGCATTGAATACCTAAGAGCAAGTATCTTTGGATCAATATTCAACAACATAGCACCAAGTTTAACATAATAATAATCTCATTTTCCGCATACTATTGATTGCTCTGTTCAGATAAAGGGATGTGAAAAGATAAACAATTTAAAAGTGATCTAAATGTTTTCCTCATCTATTCTTCACAACGTAATCAGCAGTGAAGAGCACTTGTAACATGAAGAGAGAACTCTACAATTATTTTCATCATAACTTTTCAGTCTTGTTTAAATTTGCAGTCATTATAGGTTTTTCCACAACACAGAACCTTCGCTTTTCTAGTGCGATTTTAGCTTTGTATACTTTGTGTGCTGATCAATTATCCTAGAGGTATCTTAACAATGTTTATTACTTTCATATGCAACTTTTCTTCTAAGGCTCTCTTAATGTAATTATTTAAACTAACAGTTGCATAATACTTAGACCAACTTTACATTATTCTCCCAGCATCCTTCGATGACAGCTGTTTTATTCTGTTTCCAATGAGTTCTCCTCTGATCCATTGACATTTCTGTAGGAACTAAGACCATTTCTCAGCAAACCTCATTCCCTACAGCCTGTGAATTGTGACCGACCCAAAAACTTGAAAGACGTGATTAAAGCTGGATTCACACCAGTCCGGTGCGAATTCCAGCTCCGTTTTCTGTGCGAAGAGAAAAAGCAACTGTTCAGCTCTTCCTTTCTGTTGTATCTGCGGATCAGCTGAACAGGGGGAAGGGTAGTGAGGAGGGGGAGGGAATGCCTGTTCACAACGTTCAGAAGCGTTCCCATCGAAGAATATGCCTGCAATTCGCACCGCACTGCCTAGAAAACGCACACGTTTTTTGGGCAATGCGGAGTGCTAATGCAATGCACATATGTGAACCAGACTGATTGAAAGTAATAGATTTTAAAATGTTCTGCGAATTGGATGTGGTGTAAGCTGCATCCAGTTCGCATAGGTGTGAACCCAGCCTAAATGTATGAGTTCTAATAAGTCTATTTAAAACCAAATCCGTGATCTCTAATGGATAACTCCACTTTTGTGGGAAAAAATATAGCAATTAAAAAAAATAATATAGCATATACAAATGCTACAAAAGCCATGTTGTAATTTAAAGCGGTAAATTACATGCAGTGTGAAAATCTCCTAAACCGTGCAGATTTAGCAGATATTCACTGTACCTACAGGTAAGCCTTAGGTACAAGTAAAAAAAAAGGGTTTGCTTCCACTTTAACCACCGGGCACTTAAACCCCCTCCCTAACCAGACCAATTTTCAGCTTTCGGTGCTCTCACACTTTGAATGACAATTACTCAGTCATGCAACACTGTACCCATATGAAATGTTTGTCCTTTTTTTCACACAAATAGAGCTTTCTTTTGGTGGTATTTAATCACCACTGGGTTTTTTATTTTTTGCCTATAAATCAAAAAAGACTGAAAATTCGGTAAAAAAAAAATTCTTTGCTTCTGTTAAAATTTATTGCAGAGTATTGGCAGAGTATTGGCAAAGTATTGAATGATTATTGCAAAGTATTGGCAGATTATTGCAGAGTATTGGCAGAGTACTGCAGATTATTGGCAGAGTACTGCAGAGTATGGGCAGAGTATAAGCAGAGTACTGGCATAGTACTGCAGAGTATTGCAGAGTATGGGCACTGAGCAGCGCTGTGGGCACTACAGATCCAGCCCACAGCGCTGCTGCAAACGATCTCTCCCCCTCTCCCCTTACACTGTACAGATCGGTACAGAGAGGGGAGGGAGGAACCGGCATCATGACATGACGCCGGTTTGTTTACAAGTGATTGCTCCGTCATTTGATGGAGCGCTCACGTGGTAAATAGCCGCTTTTAGCGGCTGTTTACCGTGATCTGTGATCCCCCGGGTCTTCGGGACCAGGCGGTCACGGATGTTCCCGGGTGCACGCCCCAGGGGGAGCGTGGGAGCGCGATTCTGTGAGGATGTCCCACGAACGCCCACCCAGAATAAGCCGACCGCGCTGTAGCCGTCTTTCGGCTATGGTCCGGTCGGCAAGTGGTTAATGTTATTAAAAATTACCTTTCCCTTTCGAATCCAATCCTGTAAAATTCAGTGCAGTATGGTAATCTAGAGGCATTCTGTACACAGATGGGGTACGGATCACCTCCAAAAATTTTATTTCCTGCTTGTGTGATTGGCTCAATGATTTCCCAGAAGTCTACACTAAGATGCAAGTCAGATTTTAAACATCCTATGCGAAAAAAAAAAAAAAAAAAAAATTTTTTGGTGAGATACTTCCAAAGGGTTAATTACTTGTGAAGGGATGCAGACACTACTTTCCTCATTAGAGCACTGAAAGTGTATCAGCTGATTAATAATGAAAAAGTCACTCCCATTCAGATTCACTCTGCATATTGATAGAATCAAACATGGAGCTATTTCTTCAGAGCAGAAACAAGTCGGAAGCTGCAACAAAGTTTGTTAAAATCCCTGCAATAAATATAAATGGCCCAGAGGGGATTGTTTTCTCGAAAAATTGAAATTACTCTTTAGCAAGCGGTAGTTTCAATCCAGTGAAAAATGTGAACCGATTTCAGCTTTTTAATAGTTCTATAATTTAATTCTTAATTAGGTGTCAGTCAAAGCAAGGTTATTTGCAGAGAACTTTAAGGTAAATGCATGTAATACTATTATCATTGTTAATTATTTTTATTTTTGCAGAGGTTTATTTATAAGGCCGTGTAAAAGCCACAAAGAATGTCCATCCTTGTTATGATAAGACTTTCTGAATAATGCTTAAAGTGAAGGTTTTATTGGGTGTTCTGTGATTTTCCTGCAGAATGTTTATGCAAGAGGGGCCCGTAAGAAAGGCACAGATGCTAAAGAGAAATAATAAATCTTAGTGGCACACATGCAAGATTTGGTGAGCATACAATTACCTGTGTAACATGAAGCAAAGTGCTGCTAAATATTCTGTACCTGGATGTTCTTTAATGACACAAACAGATTTATAACACTACAGCTTCCGGAATGGTATCCCTGACTAAATGATCCATCCAGTAACCATGGCCAATCGATGGGTTCACAGCTATTTGTGTTTTGCTGCACGCATTAGCTGTTATTTTTAACAAATTATGTAGCAGAAGTCCAAGGTGTTTTCTTCCATTTAGCTTATTTATGCCTGGCCAATGATTATATTTTAATTAATGAAATGTCTTGCTCTCTTGAAGAAATGTGTACAGAATATGTCATATTTTTTCAATCACCAGTATTAGTTTGTTTGCATTTTATTTATATAGACCGATCAGCCATAACATTATGATCTTTGGCAGGTAAAGTGAGTGGTAATATTGATTGTCTTATTACAATGGCATCTGAAAATCAATGGGATCTATTAGGCAGCAAGTGAACTTGTCCCTTAAATTGATGTGTTGAAAGCAGAAAAAAATGGGCAATTGTAAGGAATTTAGAGACTTTGACATGCACCAAATTGTAATGGTTGGATGACTGGGTCAGAGCAACTCCAAAACTGCAGTTCTTATGGGATGTTCCCAGTCTGCAGTGGTCAGGACCGGCCAAACAGTGGTCCAAGGAAGGAAAACTGGCAACAGGGCCATGGGTGGCCAAGGCTCATTGATGCACATGGGGAGTGAAGGCTGGCCTGTGTAGTCCAGTCCTATAGAAGCTCAAATTGCTGAAAAAGTTAATGCTGGTTCCAATAGAAAGGTGTCAGTACACACAGTGCAGTTTGTCGTGTATGGAGCTGCATAGCCATAGGCTGATCAGTGGTACCCATGCGGACCCATGTCCACAGCCAATAGCGCCTTATAATGGGCATGTGAGTATTAGAAATGGGCCACAAAGCAATGGAAGAAGGTGGCCTGGTCTGGTAAATCACATTTTATTTTACATCATGTGGATGGGCCGGGTTTGTGTGCGTCACCCACCTGGGGAAGAGATTATACCAGGATATAGTATGTTAGGAAGCCGGCGGAGGCAGCGTGATGCTTTGGGCAATGTTCTGCTGGGATACTTTGTGTCCTGCCATAAATGTGGAGGTTACTTTGGCATCCATTCCTCAATGGGTCAGAGCTGTTTTGGTGGCAAAAAGGAGGACCAACTCATAACTAGGTGGGTGGTCACAATGTTATGGATGATCGGTGTATATCAGATGATAGATTTGTATACTCAAAGTATTAATTAACATGTTACACATTATAAGATTTTGGTGTGCCCCATATAACATAGTCATTGCATTACAATAAAGAAAATTATGATGTGGCTACTTACTGTTGATTCATCTTTCCCAGCATTCCTTTCTAACCCCCTCGGGCATGCTGGGTAGTGTTAGTTCAGACAGAGCTGGAGACAGCCACAGGTATAATCACCTCTGCCATAGATAACTGCACCTGCATCTGTTGTAATGTACCGATATTGAAGGTTAAAATGATTTATTGTCGTTACATACAAACCTTGCTGTTAGTCTTCACGTTAACTTGTTTTTTTTTTCTTTTTTTACATTGTCACATTTTTCCTGTGTAAATATTATACCCTTGCTTTATATTAATTTGTACAAATATTAAACAGGGAGTTACAGCTTGAAATAACGAGGTATGAAGACAATATTTATATAAATGAAGGGTAGAATTAGATATTATTTTTGAAACTAACATGACTATTATTTTTCTTTTTTTCAGACTTAAGAAAGTACAGATTACCATGGGAAGCGGTCCATATTTTGCTGTACTCCACACATTTAATTGTTGCCATCAAGAGATTGTCAGTTTGTATACATAATATCATGTTCTATTTGTTGTGTTTGCTGGCATAAAAAGAGTATAAGCTCTGGGGGGGCAGCCTATCATTTTACATTATTCTGTTGCATGAAGTTGCCATCTAAACAGATTTCACAGCCTTCAATGTGTGCATTTAATTTTCAAACCCTGGAAACATTTAACTGCAGATTTGTTTTTCATACCAATGGACTTGGTTTATCTTTACTACATTGACTGTATGGTAAAGCATCCAATATTTATAAGGTGTCCAAATTAAAACAAGCTAAAGCAGTGATTGCTGATGCTCAAATCACACAGTCTGATATGTGCTGAGCTACATTGCCCCTTTTAATCATTTAATAGCCTAAAAATGCCTAATGCCAAAACTTCAGTCTGAATATTCAATAAATGTCTCATTTGAGTAGAATGGATTAGGAGATTGCTCAGCCACTTTAAGCTGTGAAGTCAGTGCAGAATCAAGACACGTGTTGGTACTTTAAAATGTTCCCACGTATTGATTCCAGCATTAGGATTCATGCTTGCAGGTCTTTAGCTCTGTTTTCAGAGACACAATTTTACACCTTCTAAAACCCACAGTCCTAATACACACTACCACACCTTGCGATGATGAAAACACAGTGGGATTGATTTACTAAAACTGGAGAGTGCAAAATCTGGTGCAGCTCTGCAGAGAAACCAATCAGCTTCCAGTTTTTTTTTTTGTTGTTAAAGCTTAATTGAACAAGCTGAAGTTAGAAGTTGATTGGCTACCATACACATCTGCACCAGATTGGATTTTGCACTCTCCAGTTTTAGTAAATCAACCCCACGGTGTTGTCATCATAGCACTAATTATTTAGCATTCATAAGCACTGTAGCAAATGTCAGGTAACAAAGGGACAAGTCTCTTACAGACTGTGCCCACTGAGATGAACTACAACTCCAGCCTACACTATGATTATATTATAGCTTGCCTTCACCATTAAACTTGGTGATGTGAACGTGGACATTTGGAAACCAAATGTGGAAGATGCTGTAATGCTTCCAAGTACATGAGCCAATGCAGCATGAAGCTTCTTACCAAACCATTGTTGGGAAAGTTGGCTGCCATCTAAAAGAGCTTAACCTATGAGAATCGAATTATACCACCTAGCCTTCCCGCCTCACCTATGTGAATATTAGATGCCTTTTATGGTTTAGTACAGAATACCTTTTTGTGCATTCAAAGGCTAGTGAAATGGCAGCTTTAAAACATCGCTTTGTTGATAGAACTGCATTAATTACTCTAAAAACTCTTATATTGAAGAGGTAAAGGTTGATAAAGGGAATAATAATATGAATGTTTTTTTTTCTGTAACTGTAAACTGCTATTATTATTTAGCACTTTCTTTAGCTCTGTATTAGAAAAATGTAAAGGATTTCCCGAAATTACGTGAATCTGTGTCTTGACATGAAGCAAATGTGACTCGGGCAGTTTTAATGTAGGGTTTAATCCTCTGTGTTTAAATTCTGTGCATGTGTTGTTAAAAGTTAATGCAATATATTAACAGGTACATCATCCGTATTTTAATTCATTGTCTTGAATCTAGAGAAAGTGATAATTATGATAAATCAGGGGTGCTCAACCAGGAGCCCTCTGATATGGACCACAACCTCCTGCTTTGGGGTGACAAGCTCAGATCGCGGGTTGCCAACCTCCCTACCCAGAGCATCAGAGTGGATGAAGCCATTACAATAGCTTTTATCTACCAGAACTGACCCGTATCCACACAAATGGACACAGAAGAAAAAGACAACAGTGACAACAGTGTTTGAATTAAGCTGTCATATGCAAAGCACATTTAAAGGCGACCTCTTGCTGGCACTGTTAATAAAGGCACAAGTGTGCAAAATAAAAATGATTTTTTTTTAAATATTTTAATGAGGCTTTTAACAGTTTGCTTTACACTTAAATTCACAAACTAGCAATCTGATGTCTCATTTTAAACTGGCAAGTTTTGTGAATAGCTTGCATGTCCGTTCAAAACAATATTCATCTTTGTAAATTGACCAAGTTTATAAAATATATTGTCCAACATGCTGTTTTTTATAGTAACATTTGTTTTGTGCTTAAAAATAAGCAGTGATTTTCTAAATGAACAAGTAATACATTAAAGTGGTTGTAAAGGTAGAAAGTTTTTTTTTACCCTAATGCATTATATGCATTAAGGTAAAAAACCTTCTGTGTGCAGCTCCCCATATACTTACCAGAGCCTGATCTCAATCCAGCGCTGTGCCCGAGAGCAGTGGCTCTCCTCTCTCTGTCATCACTGGCCATGGAGGCAACAGTGGGAGCCATTGTTAATCACAGCCTATGAGGAGAGAGCAAGGGTGGGGCTAAGCCATGCTCTGTATGTCTATGGACACACAGAACACATCTCGGGATTGAGCCCACATGAGATAGCAAGTGGCTTGCTATGAGGGCACTAGGCAGGGGGGAGGTGCCAGGAGTGCCAACTGGAGATCCCGTAACAGCAGGATCAGGACTGCTCTGTGCAAAACTATTGCAGAGAGCAGGTAAGTATAACATGTTTGTTATTTCAAAAAAATCCCTTTACAATCACTTATAGGTACTAGTTTGGAAAGTAACATGTTCACTTTATAGCATGCTGTACTTACCTGCACTGCCCCGATTCAGCACCAGAGCCCTTAGGCAGCCCATAGATGATATAGTTAAAAAAATGGACCCAATTCTCCCATCCTCACATTCGAGGTGGATGAGGGAAACCTCCCTGATGAGCTATTTTATTCTGACAGTGCGGAGGCTTTCCTGCTATCAAAATACACTAATCAGTATTACAGGCTGCACTGTTGATTGAGCAGAGAAAAACCCAACAGGGCTTGGTAGATCGACTTCTGTACAGTGCCCATACATGGATCCCTGCTGAACCAGCCGAATTTCAGTCCATGTATGGCCAGCTGAAGAGATACTTGATGCTTGCAAGTATGGGGGAAAAAGGCTTCCCCGCTTTGTCCTCTAATACAACCCTCAATGAGTGACCAGTCTGCTGACCAGAACGTTGTCACATGAGTCCTGTGAAAGTTTCATCTCATCTCTTAGGAATTATAGTGAGCACGACTACCGTGCCTGCTATTATGTGAATCAGTTACTGTACCTACTGTGAACAAAGTACAGGATTACTGTAACACACAGATGTATTAAACAACCTGATGATTATACACAATAACATTTTTATATTGTGGAACCTCATTGGAGAATCACAAAACCAGTTAAAACTGAGAATACTGAAAGAGTTCTGCCTTTGCTTCATGTCAGTTTCCTGTTTCTGATGATTTTTTTAGACATCCAGTCTTGACGGCAGCCTTTACATTGTTACCTACAATTACAACTGTTATAAGCAGCTTAAAGCCACCGGGCGGCCAGTGAATCCATGGGGATTGTATGGGAGATATAGTTGAACATCAGTAGAAGGGTTCATACAAAGTTTTTTGATCTTGGACCCGGGCAATCCAACAAATCTTCACAATCCATCCATTTCACTCGAGGGTCGCTCCCAAAGTCACCAGAATATGGGGTAGTCTGAAGAATGTCAAGTATGTAAGCACCCACAATGAAGAACAACCACCCTCCATGTAAACTATGGTAACACATTTTGTCATGTACGATCTGTTAATATAGAGATTCAAGAGGAAGATAGGATTATTTTCTACCTAGGTAAAAACTACAATACTAATAAATAATCATTCCAGAATGTCTTTTCTTGTGAACGATGCTGTTGCTGTTGTGATAATAGATTTTTATTTATTTTATTGCATTTTTCTAGTGAAAGCTTTTTATTTTCTCTATATTTGTTCTGCTCGTTCTTGCATCTTTTGCATTTCCAGTGTTTGTAGTTGAAACACATCACATATAAAGATGTATAACTGTTTTTACAAAATAAACACTCTGGATGTGTGTCAAAAGTTAGGTTAAAGATGGTTAAGAGTTAATTAGGTCACACTTGACTTTATTTACAGTATGTGTAATGCAGATATTAAAACAGAACTTCTGTAAACGGTGGTGTCGGCTATGATTGTATTGGTGATTAAGGGTTATTGTTTTGTACATTGTGGGTTGTATCAGATATAGGTCATGTGTAGTACAATAAAAAAAAAAGTACAGAACATATTTACTAAATGTTTTTTGTATAAAACCTCTAGTATCCTATATGTTTGGTTTCTTACATTTCTGTCACATCAACTCTTCCATTACAAAATAAGAACTTTCCCGTTTCTAGTATAATTGCTGATTATTTTTTAAGCAAGTTCTCCAGGAATGTGTGGGGGTCAGAGCCCTCATCCTCTCATGTAGACCCACGAAACGGAGATTGCAGCGGCGGAGTTTGTTCTCCTGAGAACTGCATTGAGCTGGTACTGCAGCCGTTCAGTTGTCACCTGCAATGGCGGAATTTCAGCTTCCACGTGGCCAACCCTGTGCTTGTTCTCTGATACCCTCTCCTTCAGTTTGTGAATGTCTTGTCTAATGAGGGATATATCAACCTTCACCTCCTCTATTTTAGCGGTGAGAGTACACTGGCATAGGGAGATGGCCTCCAGAACCCTGGCGGTGTCCCCTGTGGGTGGTTCTTCCTCCTTCTGTCTTCCTCTGCAGAGGTCCGCTTCGGTGGTGACTTGACTGTGGGTGAGCTGCGGGTGTCTGTAGGTCAGGTTATCAGGGTGGTAGGAGAAATAATTCCCCCCCAGGATCGCCCAGGAAGAAGGAGAATTCTCAGACAGAGCTCTCACTCTGCGCTCCCTACGCCATGCAGCTCCAGGCTACGCCTCCTTGCTGATCATTTTTTACAAAGTTGGCCGATTTTCTGACTTCCGTTTAATACAATGTCTCATGGACTTGTTATAGGCCACAAAGGTGGGTGGGAATAATGGGAAGTATCATCATCTGTATTCTGACACCCATCAATTTTTGTGACATACTTTTATGGCACTGCTGGTATTCCATGCAAAATTTTACAGGCACTTTATTGATGTGGCCTATAGTAAAACGGCTTTCACCCAGATCCTTTTTTTTTTTTTTTAACCTTTATATTATCCCCCCCCCCCCACCTAATCTACCACTTTCCATCTCTGCTGCATATATTCTTATCAGCACATCCACCAGGGGTCACCATTGAAGGTCCCTCTCCTCTTTAGTCCAGAGGATGCTGCGCCCATGTTTGCCAAAAAGAAAGACAAATTTTGATTTTCTGGACCAATGTTTTTCAACTTTTTTCACTCAAGGCACCCTTTTAAACTGTGCACAATCCAGTGCAGAACACCAATGTGAGGGCTCAATCACACCAGGAGGTGCGTCCAAGTATGCGCTTTTTTTTTGCAGGTTCCTGCACACTGCACGTTTTAATGGGTGTGAACGTACACAATTTTGCTATAATGCATGAGGGTGTCATTAAGAGTTAATAGCACCCATGCGTGACTGCAAAAGGCAGTACATTTTTCTGCCTTACAGGAAAAGGTGATTTTGCATATGTTACTGCACTGTACTTGGCATGAACAAGCCCTAAAATGTAGTCTGTGAGGCAGAGTTCACTTTAGGTTGCACTCTTCTCCCCCAAATTCCCCCTCCTAGCAGGAATCCCCCCTCTGAGCATAGCCCCACCATTCCTCCTTCTAGCACAAATGCCCCCTCTTAGCATGATCCCCCCCCCCAATACCCACTCTGAGCACAACCTCCCAAAATTCCTCTTCTTAACACAAATCACCCTCAGAGCACAAACCCACCCAAATTCCTCCTCCTTGAACAAACCTCCCAAATCCCCCATCCTTGCACAAGCCTGCTGCTCCCAAATACCCACTCCTAGCACAAGCCTCCCACATCCCCAGCACAAATCCCCCCTCGTACTGCCCTGTGCACAGGGAGAGAGCTCACCCCGTGTCTCCTCTCTGCCGCTTTGTGTATTAATTCCGGCAAACAAAGCTGTGAAGACTGCTTGGTGTCCTTAGCAACCAATGACATCACCAGATTTGTTTGGCCGGCTGACACAGCTTTTTGTTTTGCCAGCAATAGTACACATAGCAGCAGGGAAGAGGAGAGAGCCGGGAGGAGGTGCGGGGTGTGCTCTCTCTCTCCTCTCTGTGTATGGGAGGATTATACAGGGTCGCACTCAGACTGGGATTTCGCCACAGCACCCCTGAGGACTGTTTGGGGTACCCCAGGGTTCCACGAAACCCCAGTTAAAAAACACTGTTTTGGATCATGTTCAGATAAGGCTTCTTCATTGCACGATAGAGCTTTACCTTGCATTTTTGGATGGCACAGCGAACTGCGTTCACAGACAGTGATTTTTGGAAGTATTCCTGAGCCCATGCAGTGATGACCATCACAGAATCATGCCTGTTTTTCATGCAGTGACATCTGAGGGCCTGAAGCTCACAGGCATCCAATATTGTGTTTCAGCCTTGTCCCTTGCACACAGAGATTTCTCCAGATTCACTGAATCTCTTGATAATATTATTTACGGTAGATGATGAAATATTTAAAGCCTTTGCAATTTTACATTGAGGAACATTATTCTGAAATTATTTGACAATATTTAGATGCAGATTTTCACGGATTGGTGAACCTCTGCCCATATTTACGTCTGGGACACTCAGACTCTCTAAGATGCTCTTTTTCCACCCAGTCATGTTACTGACCTGTTGCTTATTAACATTATTTGTTGCAAAAAGTTCTTCCAGTTCTTCCTTGTTAGTACCACTTACTTTGCCAGTTTTTTGTTGCCCTGTCCCAACTACTTTGAGACGTGTTGCTGCCATCAATTCATAATTGCCTTATTTTTTTTTCTTAAAATTATACATTTTCTCAATTTAAACATTTGATAGGTTTTCTATTGTGTATAAAATATGGGTTTATGAGATTTGCAAGTCATTGCATTCTGTTTTTATGTAGATTTTACACAGCGTCTCAACTTTTTGAGAATCGGGGTCGTATATCTATGGTCAAAATTTAAAATCACATATTCATTTCCAAATTATATTTCAGATATTTCTAGCCTATCTCTATTACTCTAAACGATCCTAAAGTTTGTAAACTTTGTGGAGCTCTCCACACATTTATGTAAATTCTGTGACACGTATTCACTATGCACTGTGAGGAGGCATTGCTGTGTCTTGGAATTCAGAACCTGCCCTCTGAACTACAGTGGTGCTGAGAGAAGGATTTTCTGGAGGCGGAGTCAATACAGGAATCACTGCTTGAAGGCAGCAAAGTACCATGGGACATGTAGTCCTTAGGCAATGAAAGTAAACAACAGAGGAGAAGCTGAAAAGCAGGGATCTTCAAACTACAGCCCTCCAGCTTCTGCGGAACTACACGTCCCATGAGACATTGTAAAACTCTGACATTCACAAACATGACAAGGCATGATGGGAATTATAGTTCCTGAACAACTGGTGGGCCATAGTTTGAAGACCCCTGCTGTAAAGTATGCTGGGAATCCAGGAAGTTGTGGAAAGAGATGGCCAGAAGACAGGCAGAAATCACACCATGAAATGAAAAGTTTGCATTGGATTGTAAAATGTAACTATTTATATCATTATTACAGTGATGACGTTATAAAATGAAAGTGTGTGCTGTGACCATAGAACTCCTTTAAAGTGTTACTAAACCCACAACAGTAAAATCAGTCTGTATATGCAGTGAAGCATGCTTGCTATACTCACTGTGGAACCTAAGGGGTTATTCCTCTGCCTGTTTAATCCTGTCTTCTCTGATTTTCCCCTTCTTCCATTGACTCTTAATAATTTCCTGATAACAAAGTGTCTATGGCAGGGGTGGCAAACTCAATTTCATCATGGGCCGCATCAGCATTATGATTGCCCTCAAAAGGGCCGGTTGTATCTTAGATGTCTAGCGCATCCCCTCTCCTTACATTAGGTGTTAAGAGCCACCCCACCATCAGAAGTTGAGTCCCCCACTCTCCTTTACATCACAGTGCACCCCCTTTCCTTATGCTGCTGCTGGGAAGAAGCTGGATGCATTGCTTGAAAGCAGAAAGTAAGGGTCTGGAGGAGGACTAGAGGAGGGCTGGAGCTCGGGGCCTTGTGTTTGACACCTGTGGTCTATGGAGTCAGGCTGCACATTCTCAGTTTGGTGTGTGTTGCTAGAGAGGTTTTTTTTTCTTAGGAGAGTGCAGGGCCAATCAGCACTGTCCAGACAGAGGGTCAGGGGTCTTGAAGTCTCATAGGTCAGTCAGAAAACCCCTCCTACAAACTTTAACCAGTGCTTGGCTAGACACAGAAGTCACAAGACTGCTCTAACTGCTGATGAGAAAAGGTACTTAGCAGTTTATATTTACTAAAATATTTTTTCCATGTTCTGTGCACTGTGGGATACCAGATATAGTGAATGCAGGGTCCTGGGTTTAGTAACACTTTAAGTACATTTCTACCTACTTCATCCATCATGAAGTAAAGGCTTTCAGAACAGTCAAGTCAAGGGATGCCCCTACACATTATTAGGTCCTTGACAGGAATTGTGTGCAGTTTCTTTTGTTGGCCTCCTGGGAGGTTTGGTTGTTCTGCTGCAACTTCATTACTTTTCATTCAATACTATAAAAATCTTCAATGCATCCAAGGAAAATGTGCAGTTCGTTTTACAGAAAGGCAAAAAATACAGTGAAGCTCATCTTGCTGGAAAGAGAGTTGCACATGAAACCTAATTCTATTCAGATTTGACCCCTGTTTTTACCTTCACAAAAAATTCTGGTTCACTGATACACCGATGAGCTAGTAGCTGTGGAACAGATGCAAATAGTATATTTGTGAATAAAAATAAAAGCCTGGCTTCATCAGGAACTCTGTGGATGTAAGGAGTCCGAGCATGAAGAGAAGCACCGATGTGAGAGAACTGGGCCTGTACAGCAAGAGAAAATGAATCATCACTTATTTATTCACATAAGACATAGAAACAAGAACTAGGGAATACAGTCGGTATAGAAAAGAATCACTCCCTTTAAAATAATCATATTTTGTTGCTTTACAGGCTCAAATAAAGACAGACACAGTTTTTGTTTTATCCAGCTATGTTTACTCAGCGCAACTTATAGCATCCAAGTGAAAGATAAAACACCAACATGTCAGAAATGTTTTTTAAAAATTCAAAAACAGAATCACTGAGTTGGAAAAAAGATCACCCCCTTGTATCAGTGTTTTGTTGAACCACCTTTTGCTTTAAAGCGGTTGTATACCCGCCAACGAAAAAAAAAAAAAAAGCCTGTAAGGTAAAGGCATAATGAAATAGCTTACAACGAAGCGTCGGCATCGCATCACAGTCACTGCCGAGGGAGCTGACATTTTCCCCTCTGCGTTTCTTTTGGGTTCGCGGCTCCGGAGCTGTGAGTGGCTGGAGCCATGATGAGGTCACTCCCACTCATGCGCGCGGGAGTCCTCCACTCTGGCACGATACGCCGGACCTTCGCTGCGCATGCTCCGCTGACATCAGCGGCTGCATGCAGTGTGAATGTCTCCTAAACCGTGTAGGTTTAGAAGATGTTCATTTTACCTACAGGTAAGCCTTATTATAGGCTTACTTGTAGGTAAAAATGTAATAATGGGGTATACAACCACCTTAATTACAGCCTTTAGTCTGTTGGAATGTGTCTACTAACTTTGCACATCTAGACTCTGCAATATTTGCCCACTCTTCTTTGCAGAACTGCTCAAGTTCAGGTAAATTTGACCGTTCGTGGACTGCAGTCTTCAAGTCATTCCACAGATTTTCAATGGGGTTTAAGTCTGGGCTCCAACAGCCATGCAAGGACTTTCACCTTTTTCTCCTTCAACTCCTGTGTGGTCATTTTTGCTGGGATGCCTTGGGTCATTGTTATGTTGGAAGGTGAACCTTCCCATTGACAATTTTCTGGCAGAGAGCAGCAGGTTTTCCTCAATAATTTGATGGTATTTTGCCCCATCCATTTTTACCTCTATCCTGACAAGGGCTCCAGTCCCTGCTGCAGAGAAACACCCCCATGATATGATATTACCACCTCCATGCTTTACTGTAGGAATGGTGTTATTTGGATGGTGCGCTGTATTGGATTTCCACCAGACATATCATTTGGTGTTGAGGCCAAATAATTCAATTTGGAGTCTCATCTGACCATAACACCTTTTTCCATGTGGCCTCAGAATCTTCAAGGTGTGTTTTGGCAAAGCTAAGTGGTGACTGCATGTGTCCTTTCTTGATGAGTAGCTTTTTTTCTTGCAACCCTCCAATACAAACCACATTTGTGGAGAATTTGTGATATTGTTGTCACATGCACACAATGACTACTCTTTGTCATAAATACCTGCGACTGCTTCAGAGTTGCTGTAGACCTCTTAGTAGCCTCTCTGACCAGTTTCCTCCTGGCTCTTTCATTCAGTTTGGAACGATGTCCTGATCCAGGGAGGGTCTGTGTTGTACCAAATACCTTCCACTTGTTAATAATAGACGCGACTGTGCTTCTAGGCATTGATAAAGCGTTTTCATTTTTTTTGTATCCATTTTCTGACTTGTGCCTGTCCACAACTTTATCCCGGAGATCCGGTGACAGTGCCTTGCCACCCATAGTTGATTGTTTACTTCAGTTGCACCACCACTGAAATGCTCTGGGAAAGCTCTTTTCATGCTGAGCTAATCAAAATGATCACAGTTGAAAGTCAAATGGCTTTGTGTGCCATTGAGAGGGTGATTACCGACACCTGATTGAGTTTATGAGTAATTTTTAGAAGGATGATCCTTTTTTCAATTTTTTACATTTTTTTCTGGCGTTTTATCTTTCACTTGGATGTTATAAGTTGCACTGAGTAAATACAGCTGGATAAAACAAAAACTGTGTTTGTCTTCATTTCAGGCTGAAAAGCAACAAAATGTGATTATTTTAAAGGGGGAGTGATTCTTTTCTATACCCACTGTATGGTGCTGAAAAAATAAATTTTTTAACTGAGTATCTAAGTGGATCACTATCTGCTGTTGTGGAAGATTATACATATTGCTTACAGCAATTTATATACAGTTAAAACCTATGTCTTGGGTCGGGTTTATACATTTGGATTTTAAAACCCCATAAACCCCATGGAAAGTTTTGTGTGCAATATAAATACAACATTTAGGCCTTTTTAAAACTATAATACTTTTAAATACATGAATGTAGGCAGGGCTCAGTGAAATGCACATCATTTCTGATTTAATTAACGTTTAATACATTTTAACCACTTGCAAGAGTACCGAACACATAAAAGTGTGAAGCTATTGAATTGTTGCACCTTAATACATTTTAAATACAGACGGTTTTAATGTAGTTATGCTCATACTGAAGGGCTCACCATTGTTTGGTGTCTCTGAAAGAGGCTCATGAGCATCACACTGCATGCTGTAAAAATGGTGCAATATGGCTTTTAGGGTTTGTGTACACATTAGCCCTCTAAACAGGGGATTGCGGTGGATTGGTTTTTGGAAGGCAGGCTGTAAGGAGGTGCTATGTCACCTCCTCATCACCTGTTTTATTTCCTAGAAGCCCACACCACTGCAAAGTAACACAAACACTGCACATGGTTGCGGTGTGGCCTTATTTAGGTCTGCCATGGGCCCACTGATGGGCGCAGGCTGTGCTCTCTGTGGTCGCAGTGTCCTCTGGACACTGCCGGATACAGATTGAAGTAAAGAGCCAATCAGCGGCTCTTTACCTCGTGATCAGCTTTGTCCAATCACAGCTGATCACAATGTCAACAGCAGCCAGTTACCATCTCTCTTCACTGCTCCTTTTCACCAGTATCTCCTCATCAGTGCCGCCTACCAGTGCCCATCAGTACTGTCTACCAGTGCGACCTCATCAGTGCACATCAGTGAAGGAGAAAAATGATCTGTTTTCAAAATTATGAAAAAGATTTTTTTTTTTCAAAATTTCCTTTTTTTTTTTTCGTTTACCAGCTGTGATTAAATACCACCAAAACAGCTCTATTTGTGTGAAAAAAAAAATATCAAAATTTAGTTTGGGTACAGTGTTGCATGACCACGCAATTGTCATTCAAAGTGCGACAGCGCAGAAAGCTGAAAACTGGCTTGGGCGGGAAGATGGTGAAAGTGCCCAGTTGGCAAGCGGTTAACTTGCGACAGCCTCTAAGCCCCATCATTATGCCCAAATTCTAAGCTCTTCTGATGGGGAAAGCTGCACCATTTCCTAGTAGTGTTGTGACTTGACCATCTCCCACAAATCATAGTGTTCAACCAATAGGAAAAAAAAAAAGTGAGGAGAGGTGGGAGAGAGCAGGAAAGGTTCAACACTGCCAGCAAGGATTTTGCCTTTCAGAATGAACTAGTTTTTCAGCAATGACGGGGAGTTGAAGGCTGGGGTGTCTGGCCAATAGAGTCCCAGACAGACATAAACTGGAAGTTTTTAAGCAATTCTTTCATGGGGGGGAATTTGGTGATAGGTATAAAGTGTCGGCCTATCCCTTAAAAAAAAAAAAAAAAAAAAAGGTTGCCATACTAATGTTAGTGCGGCCATCTCCACAGAGCTATTATGTTCTGACAGGGGGACTCAACCCCCCCCCCCCCTGCCCCCACCAGAACACACTGATCAGCGGTCGCATCCATTGGCGGCTGCTGGTTTTCCAGAATGCTCGTTCAACAGAAGTCAGCTTCTGTACACACTGGCTGAATGTTGGCCGTTCTGTTGAACTGGCCGATACTGAACCATGTGTACCGGTCTCAAAGCTCAAATGCCAGGCCTTCAGACAGGCAAAGCTCTGACTCCTGGTAGTATTGAGGCTTGCCTGTTCCCTCCCACACATTCTGTTAGCTGATTACTATGATGTGTTGATGATAAGCTTTCATTCTACCAGAAATGTTGGAGTTTTGCTTGTCAGAATGCCCTTACATTAAAGCATATTATTGGGGTCTTTACGGTTTTGGAAACAGCAAGCTATTTTTCATCATTAAACGGTTGCTTTAAATCAGGGGTTGCCAACCTTTTGGACCTCACGGACCACTAAACTCACAATTGTGAATCCCATGGACCACTTACATGAATTTTACTGGCCTTATACACAATGTTCCGGCTCTCTGACCCCTTCCCCCACCCCCTCGCACGCTGCATCACACAGACTCATAATTGGATCTCACCTCCTTATCCAGCCATTTGACCGAGCTCCGTGCTTCCTCCCACAGTTTATGATCAGCTCTGCCATTGGAAGTCCCCTCCTTCTTGACCTCCCGCTCTCTGCACTACTCCCAGCACCACCCTCTGAGTTCACAGGAGCCAGAACTACAGAGGAGGAGTCGAGTATCAATACGCGCTGACAGTATTGACTGTCAGCTCGCATTGAGAACAACACTGGAAGCAACATTGGGCGGTATACATTCGATACAATGTTGATTTGCGGCAGTACCCCTGGGGACCACCAAAATTCTCTCGTGAACCATCAGTGGTCAACGGACCACTGGTTGGCGATCACTGCTTTAAACCACCTGACAATTTCCTGTGTTTCTCTGGGACTAACAGCAAAATATCTGTGCTTAGTTCCTGGGTTTACAAACCTACTGTGACAATTATGGGGTGTTCAATTCTCCCTGTCCGATTTGTAAAATTTTTTGATATAAGAAAAATGCAAGAAATAATTTGCTGGAATACCCAAAATTATAAATTAGAGTGGAAGAGAGTTACAAATTATGGCAGGAAATCTCGCTGTAGTAGTATTCAAGACATATTAAAAAGCCAGGGGCTGACTAAGCTCACCAAGGGGTTGATTTACTAAAACTGGAGAGTACAAAATCTGGACCAGCTCTGCATGGTAGCCAATCAGCTATCAGCTTCCAGGTTTTATTGTCACAGCGTAAAAGGTAACTTCACTTTCATGGGGAAAAAAAAATAGCAAATAATTAAAAAATAATATAGTGTTTACAATTGCGACATGTCATATTGTAATTGAACGTTATTAAACATTACCTTTCCTTTTCATTCTGCAGCTCTGTTATTTTCTGAAAATGCAATGCAAGATGGCTACCTGGAGATGTTCTGTACACAGAAACATGATTTTCTGCTTGTGTGATTGGCTCACTGATTTTCCTAGAAGTATGCCCTAAGGCTGGCCATACACCATACAATTTTCTTATTCAATTTCCTTTAGATTTACCTTCAACTATGTAGTGCAAGGGCCTGCCTGATTACATACAAATTAAAAGGGTTTAGATTTGACCTCATATTATATGGTTTTGGTAAATCTAAAGGAAAGTTGAATAAGAAAGTTCTATAGGGTATGGCCAGCCTAAGATACAAGTTAGATTTCAGGCATCCTCTGCAACAAAAATGTCATTTTTGGCAAGATACTCCCAATAGGAAATCATGTCTAAAGGGATGCAGGCCCAGCAGCTTTCCTCATTAAGAGCCCTGCAGGTGCACAGCTGACTGATGATTATGAAACCTCTCCAATTGGACTCCCAGGTGGAGACAGACACAGGGATTTCTTCAGAATAACAAAAAGTAGGAATCTGCAACAAAGTGTTAAAATCATTGTAATGTACATAGATCACCCAGGGGGGAATGTTTTTTTCTCAACAAAGTGGAGTTACACTTTAATTGAACAAGCTGAAGTGAGAAGCTGATTGGTTACTATGCACAGTTGAGTACTGTAGTTTTAGTAACTCAATCCCTATGGTTCTCATATAACTAAAATATACATTTTGGAAGAACTGCCCTTTTAAATTTTCTTAAAGCACTGCAGACAGCAAGTTTTTTGGATATGTGCACAGGGCACATGAGTAATAGAAAACAGCAATTAATATGTAAAAGCATATCAAATGAACAAACAGATTTAAATTAGAAGAACTGTACCTGAGCTAATCCCCCAGCGTGTATAAGAGACAGATCTGGCATCCAAGTACAACCAGGAACCAGCAAACCATACACAGTGATTAGATTGCATGGAACTGAATAGAACATATATACCAACATCTGAAAAACAGAGAAAGCAGAGGTAGTAATATTTTAGCACCTAAAACAGTACCAGGAATGAATAAAACTTATATGATGCTCGGCTTGTTTTATATTAATTAGGGCAAGTTTGATGATAATTTGATTAATTTGCTGACGTTACTGCATTCACATGAACATTGCTTCTGTCCATTAAGTAGGGATGATTTATGAAAGCTAAGGAGAATTAGCAACCGGTACTACATCTTGTTTCATTTCTCAGTACAGTGATGCTTCAATTTGAAACACTTGGCTATAACTCTATGACTAATATGCATGTCCTAAAAACTGTATATGACCAATTTGGATTTAGTAAACTGATTTTAATCTGGAAAACTGTTTTGATTACAAAAAAAAAAAAAAATCCCTGTTCTATTTTTTATTATAGACTTACAAATTAAAGATATATACAGTATACAGTGGGGGAATAATTATTTGATCCCCTGCAGATTTTGTAAGTTTGCCCACTTACAAAGAAATGAAGGGTCTATAATTGTTATCATAGGTGTATTTAAAATGATAGAGACAGAATATCAACCAAAAATCCTGAAAAAACACATGATACAAATGTTATAAATTAAGTTGCAGTTCAGTGAGTAAAATAAGTATTTGATCCCCAAGCAAAACATAACTTGCTTGGTGAAAAAACCCTTGTTGGCAAGCACAGAGGTAACAGACATTTCTTGTAGTTGGTGACCAGGTTTACATGCATCTCAGGAGGGAATTTGGTCCACTCTTCTCTACAGATCTTCTCAAAATTCTTAAGGTTTCTTGGCTGTCACATGGCAACTCGAAGTTTCAGCTCCCTCCATAAATTTTCCATAGGATTAGGGTCTAGAGACTGGCTAGGCCAATCCATGACCTCAATGTGTTCCTTCTTGAGCCACTCCTTTGTTGCCTTAGTGATAGGTTTTGGGTCATTTGGGTGATATGTTTTGGGTCATTGTCATGCTGGAAGACCCATCCATGACCCATCTTCAGTGTTCTGGCTCAGGCAAGAAGGTTCTCATCCAAGATTTTACAATACATGGCCCCATCCATTGGCCCCACAATGCATCAAAGTCGGCCTGTACCGTTAGCAGAGAAACCGCCCCAAAGCATATTTCCACCTCCGTGCGTGACTGTAGGGATGTGTTCTTAGGGTCATAGTCAGCATTTTTCTTCCTCCAAACACGGTGGGTCGAGTTAATGCCAAAGAGCTCAATTTTGGTCTCATCTGACCACAACACTTTCTCTCAATCCTCTGAATCATTTAGATATTCATTGGCAAGCTTCAGATGGGCCTGTACATGTGCCTTCTTGAGGGGGATCTTGCAGGCGCTGCAGGATTTCAATCCATGGCGGCATATTGTGTTACCAATGGTTTGTTTGGTGACTATGGTCCCAACTGCCTTGAGTTCATTCACAAGCTCCTCCTGTGTAGTTCTGGGCTGATCCCTCACTTTTCTCATGATCACCCTTACCCCATGAGTCAAAATCTTGCATGGAGCTCCAGACTGAGGGCGATTGATGGTCATTTTGTATTTCTTCCATTTCCGAATAATCGCTCCAACAGTTGTCTCCTTCTCACTAAGCTTCTTGCTGATGGTCTTGTAGCTCATTCCAGCCTTGTGCAGGTCTACAATCTTGTCCCTGACGTTGTTTGACAGCTCTTTAGTCTTGCCCAGTAGGGTGAGGTTTGAATGGAAGAAAGAGATTCTGTGGACAGGTGTCTTTTATACACACGGCGAGTTGTAGTTAGGAGCAGTGGCGTAGCGTGAGTTGTCAGCACCCAGGGCAAGTCAAGTAATTTGCGCCCCCCTAACTCATGTACTTTTAGTACTCCCTTCCACTAGTACAGTATTAAACCCCTTACCCCATAAGCACATGTATGTAATTAAAAATATGCATCTGTGTCGCTGCCCCCGCCCCTCCCCCCCCATCATCCCATGTATTATATATACACTGACCCCTCATCACCCCATGAATTACACACTCCCCCTCCATGTATTATGTATACACTGATCCCCCCCCCATCACCCCATGTATTACACACTGCCCTCCCTCACATGTTTTATATATACACTACCTTCCATATATTATATATTCACTGACCCTATATATTATATTTACACTAACCCCCATATATTATACACACTAACCCCCATATATTATACATACACACACTAACCCCCATATATTATATATACACACACTAACCCCCATATATTATATATACACTAACCCCCATATACTATATATACACACACACTAACCCCCATATTATATATATATATATATACACACACACACACACACTAACCCCCATATATTATATATACACACACTAACTCCCATATATTATATATACACTAACCCCCATATATTATATATACACACACTAACCCCCATATATTATATATACACACACACTAACCCCCATATATTATATACACACACACACACTAACCCTCATATATTATATATACACACACTAATCCCCATATATTATATATACACTAACCCCCATATATTATATATACACACACTAACCCCCATATATTATATATACACACACACTAACCCCCATATATTATATATACACACACACTAACCCCCATATATTATATATACACATACTAACCCCCATATATTATATATACACTAACCCCCATATATTATATATATATATACACACTAACCCCCATAATATTATATATACACTAACCCCCATAAATTATATACACTAACCCCACCCATTACCCCATATATTTTATATATATGTACACTGACTCCCCATATATTATATATACACTGGTCCCCATGTATCATATATACTGACCCCCCCCCATGTGTTAAACATACACTGACCCCCCTATGTATGATATGTAGACTGCCCCCCCACCCTCATGTATTTATATATATATATATATATATATATATATATATATATATATATATATATATATACATATATATATATATATACACACACTGCCCCCCCATCATACCATGTACTATATATACACAGAACCCCATGTATGAAGCACAGAGCAGAAAGCTATGGGTACATGTTGGCAATTCTGGTTTCCCAGTCCGTGGGAATGTGCCCCCTTCCCAGGATGTGAAGTGTCCCAGAAGTGGTAGAAGAGCGGCACTTCAGAAAAACTTCCTCCCTCCATCTCATTTCAGCCTGGCAGAGAAGGTGTCACCCCGGCCATCCCCATCCTACCTGATCTGTTTCTTAGTCACTGCTGAGCCTGCTAGTCTCCAGCCAGCCCAGCCCTGGCACAGCAGTACACAGCCACCACTCACCTGGGCTCTTCTTGTCTCCCATATGTGGACTGCGGAGTGTGGTGGAAGCATAGCCAGTGATGAGACCTGGACAGCAGGCAAAGCCAGCTCTGCTTGCCGCCGTGCCTACACATGACTGGAGCAGCCAATCACAGAGAGCGTCCATCGCTGAGGCCGGACAGCTGGGGAAGCTCCGGCAGCACTAGCACAGAAACATGGAGAGCGGCAGAGGCGGGGCGCAGACAGTGGCACACTCGGTACTCCCAGGTGTGGAGTGCCGAGTCGGAATGACAGTAGTCGGGAATCGGGATAGCGGGAGTTGGGACTTCTGCGCCCCTCTAGATATTGCGCCCGGGGCCATGCCCCCCCCCCTGCACCCCCCACGCTACGCCACTGGTTAGGAGCACCTTCTTAAAGTGACAGGACTAATCTGTGTACCACATGAGCACATACTGTAGCCAGTGTGTGGGAGCCAGAATTATTGTTGGTTGGTAGGAGGTCAAATACTTATTTTACTCACTGAACTGTAACTCAATTTATAACATTTGTATCATGTGTTTTTTTCTGGATTTTTGGTTGATATTCTGTCTCTATCATTTAAAATACACACCTATGATAACAATTATAGACCCTTCATTTCTTTGTAAGTGGGCAAACTTACAAAATCTGCAGGGGATCAAATACATGTATATATTTTTACCATTTATTTAAAAATTTTAAATACTATCAGTGTATGAGACAATTAGAGTATTAAACGGAAGGATACTGCCATCTACAGGCTCCAGTGACCACTGCATGTGATCACTATGTCACATAGAAACATAGAAAGGAATACAAATCTGAAAGTTTTTAACTCTAACTCTAAAATTGAAAAAATGTTTTGGCCAGGGCTGGATTTTAAAATATTTAATACACCAACGTTAGTAGTATATCTAATAAAGTGTATGTCTGGTTAAATAAAAAAAACGCAGTAGATCTCTGTAAGGCCCTTTTCACAAAAGAGGCCCAGCTGACCGTATTTCAGCCATCCCTGTTTGAATTCTCCATTCTCCTCTATGGGCAATCAGATGTAAATGGACTGGTGTCTGTTTACACCTGGCTACCCCTGAGTCCAATCCAATTGAGCAAATAAAAACAGAAGGGGATCCGTTCCCCTCTGTATGGTCAGAGCGGATGAGAGGGCAGTCAGGTGTAAACGGACAGCCGGTCTGTTTACATCATGATGCCCATAGAGCAGAGCGGGCTGTGTCATTCAGTGATCTTTCAGTGATAAATTAAAAGTGGTAGTAAACCGCCAGCTTAAAAAAAAAAAAAAACCCTGCAAGGATAAGTTATAATGTGCTAGTATGCATCGCATATCTAGCACATTATGTGAAACTTACCTTAAAACGAAGCCTTCCAGCGGTGGGCTGTCACCGCTGACAGGGCTTCCATCTTCACCCGGTTTACCTTTAGGGTTGCCGGACTCTCATCCTTTGATTGGACGAGCCACAATGATGTCACTCCCACACATGCACATGGGAAACGCTGTTCACAGCACAGGACTCTGAAGGAACATCACAGGTATGCAATTCCTTCAGAGCGCATGCGTCGGTGACGTCACCGGCGGCTTCACAAGTAAATATCTTCTAAATGATGCACATTTAGGAGATGTTTACTGTACCTATAGGTAAGCCTTATTATAGGCTTACCTATAGGTAAAAATGAACCAAGGGAGTTTACTCTCACTTTAACAGACCAAAAGGGGGGCAAAAAATAAAAGTTAAATGTTAGGAATTACATATACTTTAAGTAAATAAAGCTGAACTCCTGGTAGATGTAAAACATACTCTTTAAACAATTATGTATTACTGTATTTATTGGCGTATAACACATACTTTTTTCCCCTGAAAATAGGGGACAAATCAGGGGTGTGTGTTATATGCCGATAGTGTACCTCGGAGGGGAAGGAGGGGGACGAGCGCCGCCGGAATTCATTAATCCATCATCTCCTCTCCACTCGGCTCTCACGTCACACACACACAATCCCGCCTCCGCCACCGGCATTGGACCAGTGTTCTATCACAGAAGCTGGTCCAATGCCGATGGCAGAGGCAGGACTGTGTGTGTGAGAGCCGAGTAAACAGGACATGACAGTTTTGTGATTTCCTGATGTTCAGGCTGCTTTGATGAGAGATGGTGAGGCTGCAAATGAAGCTTTAAAAATATGCCATTACAGGCTGCATTGATGCATTGATGGGCTGCAGATGGACATTGATCAGGCTGCAGATGGGCATTGATCAGGCTGCAGATGGACATTCATGGGCGCTGACCCTTAATTTGCTTCAAAATTGTTTATTTGAAAAATATGTTTTTTTCCTGAAACTTTCTTCTTAAAATTAGGGTGCGTGTTATACGCCGATAAATGTGGTAATTGGGAGACAGCTTTCTTTTTATTAAATCCTCCCTGAGCTGAGTGCAGCCCACCTGGTAACATTTATACCTTCGTCCCACAATCTTCAATGTGCAGTCCTGCCTGGGGCCACAACTTTTGCAAGTAAAACGTCCCAGCTGAGTCCTCTATCCCAGGGGTTCCCAACCATGGGCCGTGTGCCGGTCCGTGGCCTGTTGATGACCGAGCCACACAGCAGGAGGCAAACGGTGACCGCAGTCTGCACAGGTCTATTGCAGACCACAGTCGCTGCTCACCTCCTGCTGTGCGGTCATGCCCGTGTATTCTCTACTGCAATGTTTCTCAACTCCAGTCCTCAAGGCGCCCCAACAGGTCATGTTTTCAGGCTCTCCATTATTTTGCACATGTCATTTGATCAGTTTAACTGCCTTAGTAATTACCACAGCTGTTTCATCTGAGGGAAATCCTGAAAACATGACCTGTTGGGGCGCCTTGAGGGCTGGAGTTGAGAAACGCTGCTCTACTGGGTCCTCTGCCTGCCCGCCCGGCTGACAATGTTATCCTATCAGCAGGGCAGGGAGGAGCTGCAGATCTTAATGGAGAGCTCCTCCCATCAACTGCTGCTGATAGGATGACATCATCGGCCGAGCTGGCAGAGGACACACGGACTGATCACAGCTTTCACCTTGTCAAAGGTAGGAGGCCCGTGCTGGGGGGACAGAGATTGGAATGGGTTGGGTGATATTAGAGAGGAAAGGGGGATGGAGGAAAACTGCAGGGGCATTGTGATAGAGGAGGCTGTGATTGCTAGGGGCACTGTAATATAAAGGGGACTGCACAGTAAAGGGGCACTGTAATAATTACAGTGCCCCTTTACAGTGCAGTCCCCTTCATATCACAGTGCCCCCTTTACAGTGCAGTCCCCTTTATATCACATCCCACTCCACATCACAGTGCCCCTTTACAGAGCAGTCCTTTAACATCATAGTGCCCCCTTTACAGAGCACCCCCCCCTTACATTAATGGAAAGGGGGCACTGTGATGGTAAAGGGGACTGCTCTGTAAAGGGGGCACTGTAATGTAAAGGGGGCTGTGATGAGAAGGGAAACTGAGGACACTGTGGGACTGCTTTAAAGGGGGAACTGTGATGTAAAGGGGGTTGTGGTGTGAAGGGGGCTGAGGACAGACTCCGTAAATATCCCATCCCTGACCCGTCCATCACAAGGCCCCCTTTCCCAGTCCCTGAGAAAATTTGCATTGGAGCCACAGTCTGACACCCCCTCCCCAATCACACATTAACATGGCCACAAGCGAGGTTAGTACACACTGACGTTGTACAGCATGGGAGAAATTATACCACAGGTCACGTTTGCTGGGCAGTACCGCCACCAAACGCAAGACATTTTAAGTCAATGGGGCCATGTCTCAACCGTGTGTAACATGCTTGATGCTGCAGGCTTTCAGGTGTTAAAACAGGCAACGAGGAGGCAGCATATCACCTCCAAACTGCCTGACAAATGCCTCTGAAAATTGTTGTTAGAAATGATGTGCTATGATTTTTGGCTGTACAGCCTATGATTTTGCCACCTAGGCTTAAAAAAATACCCATTTTATGGAGTTAAAGATCCATGATACTAGAAATTAAAAGAAAAGAAAACACTGGACGTTTTCAACAGCATCTTATATAACTGTCAGGTGCAGTGTTAAAATAACACAATGCATTTTCTCTCAGTTACATTTTGTAAAATATTTGTTAAAGCTGAACTCCAGGCAAACAGCTAAATACAAAGATTAACCTTTTCCCAAAAGACGGCTACAGCACGGTCGTCCAGTTCTGGGAGGGCTTCTGTGGATGTTCTCCCAGAACCACGCCCGTTGCGGCACACATCTGGCGCACTCTGTGATCCCTTTACCAATTGACCAGCTGTGTCCAATCACAGCTGATCACAAGGTAAACACAACTGCCGAGTATTGGCCTTCCTTTCCTTGTGTGTGAGGAGAGGAGAGCCGGTAACCGGCAACTGTGACAGGGGACATCTATACTGATAATCCTATTTATCAGTGCCCATCAATGCCACCTATCTGTGCTCATCAATGCCACCTATCAGTGCCCATTATGGCAGCCTGATCAGCACACATCAGTGAAGGGCAAAAATTACTTATTTGCTAAATTTTTGCAAAAACTAAGAAAAACATTTTTTTTCAAAATTGTAGGTCTTTTTTCGTTTGTTTAGCAAAAAATAAAAAAACAGTGGCGATTAAATATCACCAAAAGAAAGCTCTATCTGTCTAAAAAAATGATAAAAATGTAGTTTGGGTACAGCATTGCATGGCCGTGCAATTGTCATTCAAAGTGTGACAGCGCTGAAAGTGGAAAATTGGCCTGGGCAGGAGGGGGGGGGGGGAGTGCCCAGTAGGCAGGAAGTTAATATAAATGTAGCCTGACAAAGGATTTGAATTTCCTTCTATACATTCTTGTGATTTATACAGCTGTGTTCTGACCTTTTACTGCTGCACTTTCACTAAGGTTCCATTCACATGGAGGGGAGTCCACTCTGCTCAGTGGGGGATTTGCTCACCGATCCCCTGTTGAATCATAGCCAAAGGGGACGGATGTCAGTTTTTCTACATCTGTACCCCTTCAGTTTCTGTCCGGCAGACACAGGTGGACTTTGCTTTACGTTTACATCAGGCTACCTCTGATCCGGTTCAGAAAAACAGAAAAGGACGCTGTCCTTTTCTGTTTTTTCTCTCTTAGGACCTGGGTGGACCCAGAGGTAGGTGCGTGTAAACAGACACAAGTCCATTTACATCCTCCTGATCTTCTGATCAGGACTGCCTGAAAAACTGACAGGTGAACCTTATCAGAATACCCATGTGAAAGGGTCCTTTACAAATCCCTTTCCCACCCTGTGACTAGACAGTGAAAGGAAAAGCAGCACACTAATGAGCTCATCTCTCTCTACTCTTTCATCCTATCAGTGTGTCTTCTTTTACTGCAACACTGCTGATTGGCTTCTTGGGCTGCTTCTCCCGCCTCCTTTCTGAGTTCTGCTGTAGAGACAAAACAGTAGACTGCAATAGGCTGAATCTGAGTAAAATCCAAATACCTACACTACTTGCATTTACAAAATACACTTAATGCAGGAAATGTGAATGATTCCGCGCAAAGGAAGTGAATACTAACAACAAAACAAAAAACTAAAAGAACTGCTGCCCCTACTAATTACTACCACTAGGTGGAGTATGTGATTGGAAAGAAAATAAAGTAGATATGGCGCTGTTCTATATCTGTGTTTAAAATTAACTAAATAAATAAATTTTGTTGGTGAATATACACGTGAAGGTGCAACTAGCATACACTACATAGATTTACATGTGTCCTTTCACAAAGAGAAGGAAAATATAATAATCAAACAAATATAAATACAGTGCCAATTGGTTAAATAACCTCTGTGCAAATATGCCAAGTGCTAGACCAATAAATCCTCCACAAAAAATGTGTTTAAAATATGAATATTCCCATTAGTACTTTAAAGTGCTTCTGTGCAAAAACTTTAAGCATTAAAAATTAAAAACATAATATGTGTGTAGTCCCAACTTTAACCACTTCAGCCCCGGAAGAATTTACCCCCTTCCTGACCAGAGCACTTTTTACGATTCGGCACTGCGTCGCTTAAACTGACGATTGCGCGGTCGTGGCGACGTGGCTCCCAAACAAAATTGGCGTCCTTTTTTCCCCACAAATAGAGCTTTCTTTTGTTGGTATTTGATCACCCCTGTGGTTTTTTAATTTTTTGTGCTATAAACAAAAAAAGAGCGACAATTTTGAAAAAAAACGCATTATTTTTTGCTTTTTGCAATAATAAATATCCCCCAAAAATACATAAAAAAAATTTTTTTCTCCTCAGTTTAGGCCAATACGTATTCTTCTATATATTTTTGGTAAAAAAAAATCACAATAAGCGTTTATTGATTGGTTTGCGCAAAAGTTATAGCGTTTACAAAATAGGGGATAGTTTTATGGCATTTTTTTTTTTTTTTTTTTTTTTTTTACTAGTAGTGGCGGCGATCAGCACGTCGGACAATTTTGGCGTCATTTTGGGACCATTCACATTTATACAGCGATCCGTGCAATTTAAATCGCATTGATTACTGTGTAAATGTGACTGGCAGTGAAGGGGTTAACACTAGGTGGCGCTGTAGGGGTTAAATGTATCCTAGGGATGTGTTCTAACTGTAGGGGGGATGGGCTAGCAGTGTCACTACACTGATCGCTGCTCCCGATGACAGGGAGCAGAAATCAGTGACACTGTCACTAGGCAGAACGGGGAGATGCTTGTTTACCTTAGCGTCTCCCCGTTTTTCCTCTCCGTGAGGCGATCGCGGGTATCCCCGCGGCGATCGAGTCCGCAGGACCCGCGACCCAACTCACGGAGCTCCCGGCTGGACCGCGATGGCACGGCGGCAATTTCAAAAGGACTTACAGGTACGTCCTTTTGCCTAGCCGTGTCATTGTGCCGACGTACATCGGCGTGCGCCGGTCGGCAAGCAGTTAAATATCCAAAAAATATACAAAAAATATTAAAGTGCTTCTGTGCTGGTGAAAACAATAATTGTGTTGGTATTTTCACTTTGCAAAGGTGATCACAGCATGCGTGTTTTATCCGTGCTATTATTGTGGCTGCACTCACCGGATCTCCCCCCCTCTTGGGGTATGGAGCATTCACAGTATCTGCCACTGTGCAGCACTCTGGAGGCTGGATAATCCCCGATGTATTAATGGTTTCCACTCTCCTCTGCTACTTCTTCCAGCAATGTCTCCTTTGTATTTTGTACCTCATGGATTGTCTTGTCTGCATCTGATGCAGCCGGTGAGTGCAGCCACAATAATAGCACGGATAAAAAATGCTGTGATCACCTTTGCAAAGTGAAAATACCAACACAATTATTGTTTTCACCAGCACAGAAGCACTTTAATATTTTTTGTATATTTTTTGGATATTTAAAGTTGGGACTACACACATATTATGTTTTTAATTTTTAATGCTTCAAGTTTTTGCACAGAAGCCCTTTAAAGTACTAATGGTAATATTCATATTTTAAACACATTTTTTGTGGAGGATTTATTGGTCTAGCACTTGGCATATTTGCACAGAGGTTATTTAACCAATTGGCACTGTATTTATATTTGTTTGATTATTATATTTTCCTTCTCTTTGTGAAAGGACTCATGTAAATCTATGTAGTGTATACGCTAGTTGCACCTTCACGTGTATATTCACCAACCAATTTATTTATTTAGTTAATTTTAAACACAGATATAGAACAGCGCCATATATACTTTATTTTCTTTCCAAAATACACTTAATGTTGTAAAGCATTATTGGGGCAGTAATATGTTCCATTTATACCTGCCTGACGTTCAGCTTTACATGTCATTTCAGAAAAGATTTACCTGAAGCTTTGAATAGGCAGCAGGATCTTTAAGATATGGTTCTTGCAGTTGCAAATAAAACCGACAGATATCAGAAGGACAGTCTAAGACGACCTATAAACCAATATAAAATTCAGATTAATAGTGTAATTTCACTATACTCAGCATCACAAACAAGGTAGCTGACTGAACCCAATTACTACTTAAGCCTCGTACACACGATCGGATTTTCCGACGGGAAACGTGTGATGACAGGCTGTTGGCGGTAAATCTGACCGTTTGTATGCTCCATCGGACAATTGTTGTCGGATTTTCCGCGGACAAATATTGGATCGCAGGTTTTAAAATTTTCCGCGCACAAATGTCTTTGTCGGATTTTCCGAGCGTGTGTACACAAGTCCGTCGGACAAAAGTCCAAAGTACAAACACGCATGCTCAGAAGCAAGGACGAGCCAGAAGCGGTCGGTCTTGTAAACTAGCGTTCATAATGGAGAATTAACATTCGTGATGCGACAAATTATGAAATCTCGAAATGCAGCGCACAATTCTCTTCTTTAATGGGATAATAATGAAGCTGCTTTGCTGGTGATACTGATGGAGTTATTGCAAACTAATTTTCAAAGGCTTTTTTTTCTAGTGATATTAAGAATAATATTATTATGCTTTTTTAAATTTTTTTTTTATTTGGGCAAGTTACCACAACACTATTATACCATTATCCCTTAGTTTTTAAGAACAAAGATACAACTATGTTGGTGTCCCTTGTCAATTTTACATTGTATTTTTTTAAATGTAACTGCCTACTCCCAAACTGTCATTTGAAGTAAAACACATAGCCAAGTATTATTCTACACAATTTTTTTATTGTGCATTAAAAAAAGAAAACAAATAAAATTAGACATGATATCTGCCAATAGAACTTAACCAAAAAGTGCATTCTATGCATCCAAAAATATAGAAAATATACCAAATCAAATCCTTATTATTCAACAAAAAAATAATGTCAAAGCAATAACTCCAAGGCCAATAATAAATAACACGTTATCTCCTCCGATTCTGCAACATGTCTGGTTGACGAACAGCCATTCAGAAACTAACTGAAAGTCACGAAATGAAAAGCGCTAAATGAAAAGTGCGAAATGAAAAGTGTGAAATGAAAAGCGCGAATCAACACTCACCAAACTTCTACTAACACAAAATTAGCAGAAGGAGCCCAAAGGGTGGCGCTAAAGAGCTGAAAAACCACGTAGTACGTCATGTTCGTGATTGTTGGCCAACAATTGTGTGGCCGTGTGTATGCAAGACAAATTTGGGCCAACGCCCTTCGGACTAAATGCCACGGTTTGGTTGGCCTACAATCCGATTGTGTGTACGAGGCTTTAAACATATGAGAGACACAGAACCAGTGAATGAGAGATAAAGGGAAGGGACTGACCAAATCCAATGAACTGTGGAACTTGTACAGCTTGGACAGTCAGCATTTTATGTCAGTTATAAAAGGTAGAAGTTGTTCACAGCTGAGTAGAAGAATAAAACATAGAACTGTCTGTACTGCTCTCTCTCAAATTCTCTTTTTATTGTATAGCCTTAAAGGGCGCCTGTGCTCAGATTATGGACATAAAAGTGACACTCAGCTCTGCTTCTAAGTATATGTTTTTAATTTTAAAAGTGCCCTCTATTGCTCTCAGCTTCCTCCAATCCTTTATCATTTTGCTGCTGAGATCTGACTGCATGTTAGAGGGTGGCTACATTCATTCTTCATGGTCCCTCTGTATGTAGGAACATATTTACCCCCCTCTTGCTCGATCCTGAGATGGACTAACTCCTATGTACTACTGAATTTGTTGTGCACATAGAGCAGTGCACATGTCCACAACTAACATGTTGTTCCAAACAAGTGGAAGTAAGGGGGGAAATGAGAGGTACGGGAAGTCTTTGCATAAAAACAGAGTAATAAGTGATTTCATGAAAAGTAGGACACAAGGCTATTAAAAACAAATCTTCACCTTCAGGAGAGACTTCCCTCCTCTCCACCCCTTCTCCCTTCCGCTGCAAGAATAATGTTGTGTTTTGTGTTTGTTTCTTTATAAAAAAAAAGTGCGGAGCACCCCCTGCACATTATTCGCCTAGACAAATGCTGCGCACTGTCCTCCCTTTGCCTCTTGAAATATGCATGTTACATATCCCAGGGGGCAAAGCACCTCATTCATAAGGAGGAGGGGGGGTTTGCCTAGCACTGCATCATCAGGAGGCTCGCCGGCTTAACCAAGAAGAGCTGGCAGGACTGCTGATGATGTACAGGGGGTCCCTGAGTTACGAACCTCCGACTTGCGAACGACTCCAACTTACGAACGGGAGGCGGTGTCGGCGGGCAAATTGGAAAACGACGTTGGAAAACATCGGAAAACGGCGTCTATGCCGTTCTGCGCATGCGACTTACGAACAAATCCCACTTCAGAACAAACAGGCAGTCCCTAACTTGTTCGTAACTCGGGGACTGCCTGTAATCATCAATATGGCGGCACAGGAATAAAGGTGGCTGAAAACAAGAGGATTTTAGCAGGATAATGCTGGATCCCCTGGGTGGGTGAATACCCAAAATCTACACAACAAACTACCCGGTAAGTGGGGGGGATGGTGGACGGATCCACTATGAATTATTTTTCGAGACTAAGGATATTGTTTAGCTTCATTTTAAATTATCAGGCCATCCGTGAGCTTCCTATCCATGTTTACTGGGAAGTTCATAAGATCATGACACATGAGTGGGTTTCTAACAGATTAGAAACACCCGCTGGTTGTTTACATTAGTGGCCTGGCAGGCTGCTAAGATTCTGTTTTGCTAGAAAGAAAAGGTAAGTTTGTAATGCTTGTGTTGTAAAATGTGAAAATGATTTTCTCCACAATTCTTATAGATAAAGAGATGAATGAGGGCTTTTTTTTTTTACTTTTCTGCTTGTTCGAAATATGTAAATGCTTTAGTGTGCATGATGTGGGCACAGGTTCCCTTTAAGAAAGTGCTCATTATGAAGACATTTATTTATGTCTGTACTAAATGTGTTATTACTGAGGCCAAAACACACTCAAGGGCTGAAACATACTGTTCCAATGCATTGCAGTAATGTGCTTACACTGCATTGCATTAGTGTTTTGGAGGCATTCATATTGAACCACCCGCTCAACGTATTAAAACATCACTGCTCCATTGCACTGTGTTGCAGCACACCACAACGCACAGTGAGTTGCATCAGAAAAAAATGTTGCATGTACATTGTTTTGTCCATTCAACTTTCATTAAGGGGCCCCCATTTTTCTTATTAAAATTGATGTGGAAAATATGAGAATTTTTGTGTGAAAGTTGTGTGAATCATGGGTGAAAACCGTCATAACTAAAACCTTAAAGGATAAGTTCAGCCCAACACTAAAATCTTTATATCTACAGACATCCGCTTTCTAATGCCGCGTACACACAAGCGGATTTTTCGACCGGACTGTTCCGACAGTCTATCCGATGGACTTTCCGGACAAACGGACTTGCCTACACACGATCACACCAAAGTCCGACGGCTTCGTACGTGATGACGTACGACCGGACTAAAATAAGAAAGTTGATCGCCAGTAGCCAATAGCTGCCCTAGCGTCGGTTTCCGCCTGTTGGACTAGCATACAGACGAGCGGACTTTTAGTTAGGAACTGGGTCCGGCGGAGTTCCAACGTAAAGATTTCAAACATGTTCCAAATCTAAAGTCCGTCAGATTTTCGACTGAAAAAGTCTGCTGCAGGTCTGATGAAACCCACACACGGTCGAATTGTCCGCCGGACTAGGTCCGGCGGACCAGTCCGGTAGAAAAGTCCGCTCACGTGTACGCGGCATAAGACTAACCTATCTAGCCCTGTAAAGATGAAATCAGTATACATAGAGTATACATACCTTTTTGAAGCCGATCCGGTCCCACACTGAACTGTCAGCGGCGGCTTCTCTGTGGAGGTGGGTGCAGAGGACACAGCCAACAACGTAAGCCCCATAGTAACTATGGGTGATGTCACTTCCCAGGGTATGTATACCGATTTATTCTTTACAGTGCTAGATAGGTTAGTGTTATATCATGGATGTCTATAGATGTAGAGGTTTTAGTGTTAGGCTGGACTTCCCCTTTAAGTTTTGCATTTTGCAACATTTCCACTCAGCATGAACCAGACACTTCTAACAGAATCAAACATAAATGGTCTTTGGTCTATTTTCAAATCCTAAATTTCAGGATGATGAGCACAATAATCCTCCCATTTGGCTATCATTTTTCAAAAAAAGAATAGGATTTATGAAAAAAAAACATCTGGAACTCTGTCAAAAACAAGCTCCTGTTCAGAGTCCATCATCATACAGAGTGGCATAGGAACTTTGCAGCTTTAACAAAACCCTTGCTGCTGGAGGCCCCAATAGGCCCTCTTTGCTGCAACACACAATCTATCTGCATAAATGATGTCATAATATACTATGCTTGGGTGAGACATCATTGCGCCATTTAGGCTTTTAAGACCCCTTTCACACTGAGGCGCTTTGCAGGCGCTAAAGCGTTAAAAATAGCGCCTGCAAAGCGCCCTGAAACAGCGTCTCCATTCACTCTAGTGTGAAAGCCCGATGACTTCCACACTGGAGCGGTGCACTGGCAGGGCATCAGAAAAAGTCCTGCCAGCAGCTTCTTTGGAGCACATTAGGAGCGGTGAACTCACTGCTCCTAAAGTGCCCCTGCCCATTGAAAACAATGGGGCAGCGCTGCTATATCGCCAGCAAAGCGCCGCTGCTGCAGCGTTTTGCAGGCGGATTTAACCCCATTTTCGGCCGCTAGCGGGGGTTAAAACCGCCCTGCTATCGGCCGAATATCGCCGCTAAAACGACAGTAAAGCGGCGCTAAAAATAGCTCCATTTTACCGCTGACGCCCGGGGCCGCTCAGTGTGAAAGGGGTCTTAGGATCACTATGGGTATTGAGGTGGATGAAATTTTGGATACTTAGGAAAAGTGATCAGGGTTAGAGAAGTTAGGAATGAGTGTAGGCCACTCAAATGAGTGTAACCCTAGGTTAGCGCTGCTGCATAGTCCTTCAGTGCCTTTTCGTATCGTGTTTATGCGCGTTTCCATTTCCCCATGTCTCATGCATTTTTATTTTGGACAAAGACTAGCAATATCTGTTGGGATATTATTTTTATTAGGAGGAACAGACAGGGTTGTAAGCACGTGAACTTCATAAGATTTTACCCCCTTCATGACCAGGCCATTTTTTTGCCCGTTAGCATGGCTCTATTTTTCTGTTATCAGTGAAAATTTTTATTAAATTCTGCAAGATATAAAGCACTGCTCTATTTTATTTTTTCTATTGTGTGGTCATGCAAAACTGTACCCAAACAAAATTTATGTCATACAGCTTTCTTTTGGTGGTATTTGATCACCAATGGGTTATTTTTTGTTATATACAGGAAAAAAAACTGAAAAAACTGAAAATTTTGAAAACAATGTTTTTACTTTCTGCTACAAAACATATCCAATAAAAGAATTAAAAAATCGAATTTATTCATAAATTTTGGCCAAAATGTATTCCGCAACATGTCTTTGATAAAAAAAAAAAAAAAAAAGAAAAGAAAATCTCAGTACATGTGTATTGATTGGTTTGCGTAAAAGTTATAGTGCCTACAAACTATATATACTGGAATTTTTTGTTTATACCACTAATGGTGGTGATCAGCGACTTATAATGGGACTGCGATAGTGCGGAAGGCAATCCCACGCTGGGGGGAACTGACTAACTGCCACTGACATTACCAGTGACACTAATACAGTCAGTCCCTGGGTTAGAAATAAGATAGGTTCTATAGATTTGTTCTTGTATTTGTATGTAAGTTGGAACAGGTACATTTTTTAAAAGTATTTTTTTAAAACAGCCTAAAAAAAATCTTTACATTTTTTGGATAGCATAGTGAAGGGTTAACACCCTTTTAACGTTTGTTTTGCTGTCTGTGCCCCAGTCAGAAGATTTCACCTCACTTTCTGTCCCTGTGACAATTGGAATTTGAAAATTTTGGGTTGCAGTGGAAGCAAGGATTGGTGATAATCTTCAGTGGATACACCTTTTTCCCACGATAACACCTACAGGAGTGAATTTACCTTCCTAGTGGTAAATTTCCTCTCACTTTCTGTCGTCTCCCTCCGTTTGTAAGTATGAATCGTATGCAAGTTGGATGTACGTAACTCAGACATGCCTGTACACTGTCACTGTACTGTAACGACACTGGCTGGGACGGTGTTAACAACTAGGGTGATCAAGGAGTTAAATGTGTGCTGAACTATGTGTAATATGTGTAAAGTGTGCTGATTTTACTAACAGATCTCTAAATTTCTCACCCCTGCTTTGCAGGCATCAAAAACAGACAGATCTTTCTCTCTGTACAGAGCTCTGTGTTGACTGTCAACACAGAGCTCTGGGTTGTGATTGCACATAGCCAATCAGCAGGTGCCAGCTGTGAATCATTGGCCGAGACTTGGTAACATGCTCCTGCTGTGTACAATCAAGGTGCTGGCGGGAGTCATGCATACGCTCACTCTAAACCCAGAGGCAGGCGGCGATGTATGGGTAAAAAGCGTTGCCTGTGTGTCCACCCGTCCACAGTACATTGTGGGCGGGGGGGTGTCTGCAAGTAGTTAAGCACAAAACTGCGCCAAAAATGTGTTTTTTGGTGGGCTCCCATTAAAGTCTATGGGTCCAAAAAAACATTGGGGTTGATTTACTAAAACTGGGGAGTGCAAAACCTGGTGCAGCTGTGCATAGTAGCCAATCAGCTTCTAACTGCAGCTTGCTCAATCAAGCTTTGACAAAAAACTGGAAGATGAGTGGTTTCCATGTAGAGCTGCACCAGGTTTTGCATTCCCTGCTTTTGGTAAACTAATGCCGCGTACACACGGTCGGACTTTTCGTCTACAAAAGTCAGACGGACGCCGACGGACTAAAGCTGGCTGACAATCCGATCGTGTGTGGGCTTCCCCGGACTTTCAGCGGACTTTTCCAGCCGCAAATCTGACGGACTTTAGATTTGAAACATGCTTCAAATCTTTACGTCGTAACTACGCCGGACCCAGAAATCCGCTCGTCTGTGTGCTAATCCGACGGGCAAAAACCCATGCTAGGGCAGCTATTGGCTACTGGCTATCAACTTCCTTATTTTAGTCCGGTGTACGTCATCACGTACGAATCCGTCTGACTTTTGTGTGATCGTATGTAGGCAAGTCCGCTCGTAAGAAAGTCTGCCGCAAGTCCGCCAAAAGTCCGCCAAAAGTCCGCCAAAAGTCCGTCGAACGTCTGTCGGACAGGCTGTCGGACTTTTGTAGACGAAAAGTCCGACCGTGTGTACGCAGCATAACACCCGTGTGTAGCACTGAAAGAAGAAACTACATCTTTTAAAAAAAATCGCCCTGCACCATGTTGCATTGATAGGAACAGGCATCATAGAGAATTATGTGATTCCCATTGTCATGCATGACAGACGCTCGACAAATTCCACTACTGTGAGTGGGGGCTTTGTGTTTGTACGGAAGGGATATGAAGGGGATATGTGTTAAATAGCGAGGGGGTGAAGCTATTATTTGGGGAAGAATAACAGGGGTTACAGGGATAGAAACATTGGATCAAGGTATGGGGAGGGAAAAAAGTATTCCAAGGATGTCAGGGACAAGATTGTAGACCTACACAAGACTGGAATGGGCTACAAGACCATCGCCAAGCAGCTTGGTGAGAGGGTGACAACAGTTGGTGTGATTATTCACAAATGGAAGAAACACAAAATAACTGTTAGTCTCCCTCAGTCTGGGGCTCCATGTAAGATCTCACCTCATGGAGTTTCAATGATCACCAGAACGTTTAGGAATCAGCCCAGAACTACACGAGAGAATCTTGTCAATCATCTCAAGGCAGCTGGGACCAGTCACCAAGAAAACAATTGGTAATACACTACGCAGTGAAGGGCTGAAATCCTGCAGTGCCTGCAAGGTCCCCCTGCTCAACTGGGTGAAAGTGTTGTAGCCAGATGAAACCAAAATCAAGCTCTTTGGCATCAACTCAACTCGCTGTATTTGGAGGAGAAGGAATGATGCCTATGACCCCAAGAACACCATCCCCACCCTCAAACATGGAGGTGGAAACATTATGCTTTGGGGGTGTTTTTCTGCTAAGGGGATAGAACAACTTCACCGCATCAAAGGGACGATGGATGGGGGCCATGTACCGTCAAATCTTGGATGAGAACCTCCTTCTCTCAGCCAGGGCATTGAAAATGGGTCGTGAATGGGTATTCCTGCATGACAATGACCCAAAACACAGGGCCAAGGTAACAAAGGAGTGGCTCAAGAAGAAGCACATTAAGGTCCTGGAGTGGCCTAGCCAGCCTCCAGACCTTAATCCCATAGAAAATATGTGGAGGGAGCTGAAGGTTCACGTTACCAAAAGTCAGGCTTGAAACCTTAATGACTTGGAGAGGATCTGCAAAGATGTGTGCAAACCTGGTGGCCAGCTACAAGAAACATCTGACCTCTGTGATTGCCAACAAGGGTTTTGCCACTAAGTCCTGGAGTCCAGCGATGTGGGCACCATCAGCTGTCGGGTGCTGCCGCCACCATTGTGGGTAAGGGAACCCGGCAGTGTAGCCTTACGGCTTCACGCGGGGAACCCTACTGCGCATGCGCGAGGCTCCGCTCCTCTCTCCTACTTCCTACTGGCTGGCGGTGGGGGAAGGAGGAGGGAGTCGAGCCGTAATGTCAACAGCCGTGGCTGTGGCTCCCGGAAGTGGGAACAAGATACCTGTCAAAGACAGATATCTTTTCCCCCCTCCCCCCCAAAAGGTGCCAAATGTGGCACAGGAGGGGGGGAGGAGACAAATGAGCGGAAGTTACACTTTTGGGTGTAACTCCACTTTAAGAGTGCCGTCTCATCAGTTTCAAATATCGCTAATTTCATATTCATATTCAATTCATATTAGTGTATGAATTATGTATGATTTCAGCTTGGAGCAATTTGCAGTTTTTTCAGTGAATTTTCACTGTTATGTGGACTGTTTAATGACTTTGCATTGATTTCAGCATTGAGCACTTTGCACATGCTGAAATCAATGCAAATTCATTAAACACTCCACATTCAGTGAAAATTCATAAACTTCAAAGTTTGCAGTACATGAACTTTCTCTGAATGTGGACTGCTTAATGAATTTTGTAGGACGGATCACTGTATTGCAATATGATCTGTATATTACCTTAATCCATATTGAGTACTTTATATATTGCTTGGCAGTGGCACATGACAAGTATTAGTAACTTATATGTACCTGCTGTCCTGGCCGCTGCCTGTGGGTTCCCCTCGTCCTCCTCTCTCTCTCTCTTTCCTCCTATGTTACAGACAGACCCCGACCCGGGCCGGGGAGAAGATGCAATGGTAGGATGCCGCGCAGAGCAGGGTAGGCGGAGCTTCGCCTGTGCAATTGTGTGCAGCCAGTCACTGGCCGGTTTATGGGGGCGCCAGACGCTCCCCCCGGCTTACCACGCCCATAATAACAACAAGTGCAGCGCTACAGCAAGCCAGACGTCGGGGACTGCATTAGTGCAGGAGGCGGCCGTGGGAGCCGTGACTCGGGAGGACGTGTTGGGGGGAGGCTTTTTTTCGTGTGGGGGCGGCCTTTTTGCCGCCCCTCGCAAAGTGCCACCCTAGGCCTTGGACTTGTCGCCCTAGGCCTAAACACAGCACTGGGTATTTTGACTGTTGGAGTTGGCAGCCTTTCCCTCAGATTAGAAACACATACTGTATGTCAGAACAAGCATGTAGAACATAGGACAAAGAAGCTTAAGGAGGAACTCTGTGTCATGGGTACTGCACACATGGCTCATCACTGAGTTAGGAGACCGCCTTAATGTTTGACTTTTCACATGACTGCTGCTCCTGCCTGGTCCTGGGCATTGGAAGTATTACCACATGCAAGGGTTGGTGACCCTGTTCAAGGCCTGGTATAGTCCAAAGAACCTACCCCGAGGGGGAACCTCTCATGTGACCCTTACTTGGTGCCCAACGAGAGAGGGAAGCATGAAGGAGGTGATGGACAACCAGTTTAAACCCCCTTACATACTTTCAGAGGTTTAGTCCATGGAAGTCAATGCCACAACAGGTCAGGGCTGTTTTGGAGGCAAAAGGGACACCTACTCAATATTAGGTGGGTTATCATAAAGTTATGGCGGAATGGTGTATGTAAATCAATTGTGTTCCAGTAAAATAGTAAAAATGCCTCCATTGCATGGATTCTTCTTTCTCCTAAAGTCAAGATGAGAACATCTGCTGGAAATTAAACTTGTGCTGGGTAAAGCAACCATTGAGGTCCATTGCTGGAAGAGGAAGCTATGGACTTGGCTCCTGAGTGGTGCTCATTAGGCCAAGCTGGGGTGCCTCTGTAATGGCGCACAGAGAATGATCCTATGCCAAGAGAGCCTCAGTCAGTCTAAGGGGACCAAACTATGGCAAGCAGGAATAGGTTGAAGTACAGGTGCTCCCCCACCACATGGCTGAAAGTGTGGAGGACAAGCTCCCCAGCACAACAGCGGGGCCCACAACACAACAGCTAAAAACATGCAAGTCTGAATAAATGAATCTGCATATTTATTCTTTAGCTTTTCTATGCTCCATTCATTCTAGATACGCATTTCGCTACACAGGCAAAGAATTGTATTGGGGCAATGTTTTCATTACTTTTCACTGATAAAGGTAATTAAAACGAACAATTCTCTTATGCCGGCCATAGACGGATCAAATCTTGGCCTGTTCAGCAGGAACAGGATGAGATTTGAACCATTTATGGGCAGGCTGGTTGTTCTGAAGTTCATCCATTAATCGATTTCAGTAAAACCAACCCATCAGATTTTTTTTTATGTGATCACTGTCGGTGGCTATAGCCACCGGCAGTGATCATTGTTTTCTGCCAGCAGGGAAGCCTCCCTGCCGACAGAACACAATAGCACTGCGGGAAGTATTCCCCCATCAATACTGATTGTATTGATAGGGGAAATCAAACAATTTTCTTTCCTTTCACCCGTTGTGGAATTAAAACAAATGTAGTGTATTTTCCTGGAGTGCTTATCTTCATGTATGCATGTTATCTAAACTAACTTTTTATATAACTTATACATTTCATTACACATTGTTACATACCTGCTCTTTCATATTTGTATACTGCATTTTATATAGAGATTTAACAATACATACTGTAAAAATAAAACATTTAAATACAAAACATATAAACCACTTTGATATTGAGAAAACAATTTACATTATCCTGGTCTCTTGCATGTATATAAAAAAAAAAAAAGTTTGAAACATGTATACTTTCCCATTGTTGGTTTAATACCACTTTAGTTCTAAATGAGTGTAATAGCGCATACAGTCATATTACTATGATTACATGACTCACCATTCCACGGAATACACAAAAGGTACTTGCAGCAATAAGATACAAAGCTAGCACCAAGTCTAATGGTCTCTGGAATATATTTTTCTCCTGAATACTTTGTGCTTCCTACAAAAAACAAACAATGTAGACGGATATTAAAGTGGAGCTTTCAACAGTGGGACACCTAATTCACATTTACACACAAATCTTCCATATCCGGGTTCTCACAAGAGAAAAACTACAAACTACTATCACTGTGGTACAGGGACCTGGTCACGGTGAGCAAGATGTACCCGGGTACTTCGGACGGGTGCTGGCACTGTCACGGAGGAAAGGGCTCATATATCCACGTGTGGTGGGACTGCGACCGAGTTCGCCCTTTTTGGGACAAGGTATTTATTATTTATAATGGCTTATACAATGTTTCCATGGTACCCTCCCTGCAAGTGGCACTATTATCCATCCTTCCAGGACCAATAAGCTCTCACAGAAAAAGCCTTCTTAGATTTTTCTTGTCCGCGGCCCGACATGTCATATCGCAGTTCTGGAAGACCGACACCGTCCCCCCCTATCACTAGATGGATAGACACCCTAAATGACACTATGATCATGGAGGAGTTACAGGCAAAACAAAGTGATCCATGGGATAAATACACACACAATTATGGTACCCTTGGCTCCATCATTCCTCATCAGACCCCTTCCTCAACAGCATTGCCAGCATTCCATACCACAAATATGGAACACGGAAATGAAAAGAGATACAAACCCTCAACAAAAGAGACTCTGATAACGCTTATAGTATAGTGTATAGCTGACTAAATTGTTATTAGACATTTACTGCTGAGTACCCCCCTCCTCTCCCCTCTTACTCATTCCCCCTGATCCGCCCCCCTCTTTACCTTAATGTTTTCCCCGTACCCTCCCCTATCCGACAGTTTGTTTATTGAGCAGATATTCCAGGCAGTGTCCGGTGATAGATGACACTGCATGGCTGAGTCTTGTATTATGAAGAAATGCTTTAAATAGACATATAGATGTAAGATATAGCATTATGTACAATGGACGGTATGTGAAAACCGCCTCCCCTCTTCCTCTCCATTTCCCCCATCTTTCTTTATTATGTACCCCCCCCTTTTCCTTTTTCTCATCTGTGTTATATTTTACCTTGAAAAAATTCAATAAAAATATATTTAACCTTAAAGTGGAGCTTTACTTAAACAAATTGAGAACAAGCAGGATGTTTAATGCAGAAGAGACATGCTATGTATGTATGTGCTATGTACTGTATGCGCACTGCAGCTCAGTGTAAAAATTTTGGCAATGCAGAAATGACTGAATTCATGCGTGGGAATGACCTCATCTCAGCTTGGCCAATGGAAACAGCTGGGGATCGATACCTGGAGCTCTGGGGGATCACAGCACTGGAGTACAGCTGAGTATAGTTCTGCTTTAACAAATAACTACACTTTCAATATGCATCTTTCAAATAAAAGTACATGTGAAATAACATTTGCTGAAGCACTGTGTTTCATAAACATAAGCCCTTTGTAATAAAATACTTCTTTTAACCAATTCAATATAGGGCACTTCCACCCCCTTCCTGCTCAGGCCAATTTTCATCGCTGTGCCAATTTGAATGACAATTGCGCGGTCATGCAACACTGTACCCATATGGATGTTTTTATCTTTTTTTTTAGATAGATAGAGCTTTCTTTTGGAATTATATAATCACCACTGGGGTTTTTGTTTAAAAAAAAAAAAGACCAAAAATTTTGAAAAGTTTTTCTTATTTGCAAAATTTTATAACAGAAACAAAGTAATTTTTCTCCTTCACTGATGGGCTCTTGTGAGGATGCACTGATGTGTGCTGATGAAGCTGCACTGATGGGTAGAAAGTGAGGCTGCAGTGGTGGGCACTGGTGAGGCTACACCAATGAGGCTGCACTGATTAGGCAACACTAAGGGGTGCTGATGAGAAAGCACTGATGCTGCTGCACTGATGGGCACTGATAAGCTGCACTGATTGGAACTAATGTGGCTGCACTGATAATGATCTGTGTAAATGTGCCCTGTCAGATTTGCCAGTTATTGGCTCTCTTTTCATCACACTGTGACAGCGCGTGAGGATGGGAATGCTGATAATTGGCAAGTTTACATGTGATAAGCTGTGATTGGACCCATATGATTGGATAATGTGTTAAAGGGGAGCTGTGTTTGGCCCTTTACCTCAATCTGTGAACAGCGGTCACAGACCACGCTCGGATGGGGAGTTCACGTGGGAGGTGTGTTCTGGGAGGACGTCCGTGGATGCCCTCCCAAAACAAGAGAGACGCGATGTAGCTGTCTTTCAGCTATGGCATGGTATTGAGGTAGTTAATCAATTTTTCATTCTTTCTTGCCCCTCAGTGCTACTGATCTCCTCCAGCCTCTTTGCGGCTACTTTCTATGTACATGTATGCACTTTAGAAATAAATACAAGCCATTTCTCGTTGTTTCTTCATGGGGATAACAGTGTACTGTGAAAGCACAGGAGAACAACTGGGAGAAATCCTATAACAAGGTCTTTCAGCGAATGATTACCAGCTATTCTCTGAATAAAGCTACAGATGAAAAAAAAAACATTTAAATGACTTTTGAAATAACAAGGAGGCTAAATCCTTTGTGAGATTTTACAGATTTGGCTTACATATATTTAACAATCTCTGATGGTACGCTCAGCCTTAGCAAGGCCAATTTATCTAACGAAAAACACACACAGGCGTCATCAAGGCCTTGTGTCCCGTCCACCACCCGCACAACTTCAGGCACTTTTTAAAAAAGGGACCTGATAAGTCAAATATATTCCAAATGTGCTGTGGGTCAGAGATTGCAGACACAGTGCGGCTTCTCAGTGATGGTCTGTTCAGCCCCTGATCAGTGGAGATTGCTTATAGTGGGCATGAGGAAAACAACACGCTTCCCCATTTAATGCCTGTGTGAACCTTTCATAAAGATTGAACTCTAATGCCCCGTAGACACGGGGACGGATTTTCTGACGGAAAATGTTCGATGGGAGCTTGTTGTCAGAAATTCCGACCGTGTGTAAGCTCCATCGAACATTTTCCATCGGAATTTCCGTCACACAAAATTTGAGATCTGGATCTCAAATTTTCCGACAACAAAATCCAGTGTCGTAAATTCCGATCGTGTGTACACAATTCCGACGCACAAAGTTCAACGCGTGCTCGGAATCAAGCAGAAGAGCTGCACTGGCTATTGAACTTAATTTTTCTCGGCTTGTCGTGTTGTATGTCACCGCGTTCTTTACGTTCGGAATTTTGTGTGACTGTGTGTATGCAAGACAAGTTTGAGCCAACATCCGTCGGAAGAAATCCATGGATTTTGTTGTCGGAATGTCTGATCGTGCGTACGGGGCATAAGGCTGGGTTCACACAGGAACACACAGCAGCTCACAGCAGGGGTCCAGTGGGTCCCAATTCCCCTGCTTCAGGTACGATTTTTGGCTGAATTCGGACCTGAAACGAACCAGAAGACGTACAGGACCCCTGTGCAATTCGCACCAGAGCCGCTCCGGACATGTGAACCGGCTCCTTAGAGAGCTGATCACAATCTCCTTACATGTGAATTGGATGCGGGGAAACCTGCATTCAATTCACACTAGTGTGAACCCAGCCTAAATGTGATATACATAAAACACATTAGCATCAAAGCTGCAGAAGTTGTTTTACATGCATTAACTTTTTTCTCCCTAAAGTTCCTGATCAAAATGTCCAATTTGCAAAAAATAAATATTGCATTAGTGTTAAATTGACATTTTTCTACAAGAAATTATTATTTAACTGTTGAAAACCTTGTTATCCCAAGGATCAGTTTTTTGTCTTGTGAATCAATATTTTACCACCACCTTAAATGGCTCCATATTCTGCTCCCCCAATAAACACCTCCATTCACTAAAAATAAAAATTAATTACTGCGCATAACTAAAGAGCTTTAACTTTTAACTTTAACAATTAGACAAGGAAAAATACAGATATATGCAGCGCTAAAAATGAAATCCTAAAAATATGCTTAACGATATTCTCCTCTTCCCAAGAGGGAATAGATTCAGTTCCTCTAATCTTTCCTCATAGCTGAGCTCCTCCATGCCTCTTATTAGCTTGGTTGCTCTTCTCTGCATTTCTCCAGTTCCCTGATATCCTTTTTGAGAAATGGTGTCCAAAACTGAACTGCATATTCCAGATGAGATCTTACTAATGATTTGTACAGGGGCATAATGATATCTCAGGAGTCCATACCTCTCTTAATACAAGAAAGGACTTTGCTCGCTTTGGAAACCGCAGCTTGGCATTCACAATCCTTAAAGTCACAATCCTACACACCTGTGTTCCATTGCTCAGTTCCAGGAGGACTGCAATCTGTATTTTCTCTGACAAAGCTCCACAAAGGTAAAACCAGAGACATTCCACAAAAATCTGATGGGAAGCCCATAATAATGGACATTATCGTGTACATTTACTACAAAGGACTCTTGTGGCATTCCATGTCCTTTATGAAAGATTTGGCAGAATCTGAAAATTAAGAATTACCTGGGAGGAAACACGGGACAGGAGACACGGAAGAGCTGGTACCACATGGGTGAAGCAGCATACTGCACCATGAGGAGTTGCTTTCTTCTCTTTATTTAATATATGAACCTGCGGATCCATCACATGTTGAGACTGTACGAGATCCAGCTATCTGTTACCTGAGTAGAGTCGTGATATTATGGATATATTATGCCTGTTTGACCTCCTATAATCTATTGGTCCACTGCAGGGCCGATCCTAGGGTCACAGGCGCCTGGGTGCAGAAATATTTCTGGCGCCCTCACAGGGGCGTGGTCATTTTTAGTAACTCCTCCCCTTTACAAAAATTTCTATGGCAACAACTCAACCACAGAGATGCTCCACCACAAAGTCTTCATTACCCAGGGATCCTTACAGGTACAATAAACAAAATACAGGAAGAGAAGCAAGAGTACTTTATTGGGACCTGGAGGGGGGCCTCTCTGATGGAGACAGAGAGCGCTTCTGTTAGAGAGTCTGTTAGAAAGAGCCCCCAGAAATACTACAGACGTGATACAGGAGATGATCAGAGACTGCAGACATAGTACAGGAGATGATCAGAGACTGCAGACATAGTACACTAGATGATCAGAGACTGCAGACATAGTACAGGAGATGATCAGAGACTGCAGACATAATACAGGAGATGATCAGAGACTGCAGACATAGTATAGGAGATGGTCAGAGACTGCAGACATAGTACAGGAGATGATCAGAGACTGCAGACATAGTACACTAGATGATCAGAGACCGCATACATAGTACAGGAGATGGTCAGAGACTGTAGACATGGTACAGGAGATAGTCAGAGACTGCAGACATGGTACAGTAGATGGTCAGAGACTGCAGACATGGTACAGGAGATGGTCAGAGACTGCAGACATAATACAGGAGATGGTCAGAGACTGCAGACATGGTACAGGAGATGGTCAGAGACTGCAGACATAGTACAGGAGATGGTCAGAGACTGCAGACATAGTACACTAGATGATCAGAGACTGCAGACATAGTACACTAGATGATCAGAGACTGCAGACATAGTACAGGAGATGATCAGAGACTGCAGACATAGTACAGGAGATGATCAGAGACTGCAGACATAGTACGGGAGATGATCAGAGACTGCAGACATAGTACACTAGATGATCAGAGACTGCAGACATACTACAGGAGATGATCAGAGACTGCAGACATAGTACAGGAGATGATCAGAGACTGCAGACATAGTACACTAGATGATCAGAGACTGCAGACATAGTACAGGAGATGATCAGAGACTGCAGACATAATACAGGAGATGATCAGAGACTGCAGACATAGTATAGGAGATGGTCAGAGACTGCAGACATAGTACAGGAGATGATCAGAGACTGCAGACATAGTACACTAGATGATCAGAGACCGCATACATAGTACAGGAGATGGTCAGAGACTGTAGACATGGTACAGGAGATAGTCAGAGACTGCAGACATGGTACAGTAGATGGTCAGAGACTGCAGACATGGTACAGGAGATGGTCAGAGACTGCAGACATAATACAGGAGATGGTCAGAGACTGCAGACATGGTACAGGAGATGGTCAGAGACTGCAGACATAGTACAGGAGATGGTCAGAGACTGCAGACATAGTACACTAGATGATCAGAGACTGCAGACATAGTACACTAGATGATCAGAGACTGCAGACATAGTACAGGAGATGATCAGAGACTGCAGACATAGTACAGGAGATGATCAGAGACTGCAGACATAGTACGGGAGATGATCAGAGACTGCAGACATAGTACACTAGATGATCAGAGACTGCAGACATACTACAGGAGATGATCAGAGACTGCAGACATAGTACAGGAGATGATCAGAGACTGCAGACATAGTACGGGAGATGATCAGAGACTGCAGACATAGTACAGGAGATGATCAGCGACTGCAGACATAGTACAGGAGATGATCAGAGACTGCAGACATAGTACGGGAGATGATCAGAGACTGCAGACATAGTACAGGAGATGATCAGAGACTGCAGACATAGTACAGGAGATGGTCAGAGACTGCAGACATAGTACAGGAGATGGTCAGAGACTGCAGACATAGTACAGGAGAGGGTCAGAGACTGCAGACATAGTACAGGAGATGGTCAGAGACTGCAGACATAGTACAGGAGATGATCAGAGACTGCAGACATAGTACAGGAGATGATCAGAGACTGCAGACATAGTACAGAAGATGATCAGAGACTGCAGACATAGTACAGGAGATGATCAGAGACTGCAGACATAGTACAGGAGATGATCAGAGACTGCAGACATATTACAGGAGATGATCAGAGACTGCAGACATAGTACAGGAGATGATCAGAGACTGCAGACATATTACAGGAGATGATCAGAGACTGCTGACATAGTACAGGAGATGGTCAGAGACTGCAGACATGGTACAGGAGATTGTCAGACACTGCAGACATAGTACAGGAGATGATCAGAGACTGTAGACATAATACAGGAGATGATCAGAGACCACATACATAGTACAGGAGATGGTCAGAGACTGCAGACATAGTACAGGTGATGGTCAGAGACTGCAGACATAGTACAGGAGATGATCAGAGACTGCAGACATAGTACAGGAGATGATCAGAGACTGCAGACATATTACAGGAGATGATCAGAGACTGCAGACATGGTACAGGAGATGGTCAGAGACTGCAGACATGGTACAGGAGATGATCAGAGACTGCAGACATAGTACAGGAGAGGATCAGAGACTGCAGACATAGTACAGGAGATGGTCAGAGACTGCAGACATAATAAAGGAGATGGTCCGAGACTACAGACATAGTACAGGAGATGGTCATAGACTGCAGACATGATATGGAAGACGGTTAGAGACTGCAGATATAATACAGGAGATGATCAGAGACTGCAGACATACTACAGGAGATGATCCGAGACTGCAGACTAAGGATGATCTCCGGCGTGTTCGCAAGCTGCATGTGCAGAGCCCGCCAGGGAGTCGGCAATGCGCTGCGCTAATCACAAGCAGTGAGACATTTCCCGATCTTTGCAGCCGCACATTGGGAAATGTCTCACTGTTTGTGATTAGCGCTGTGCAGTGCCGAGTTCCTGGCGGGCTCTGCACATGCAGCTTGCGAACACGTCGGAGCTCATCCTTACTGCCGACATAGTACAGGAGATGGTCCATTAGACCCCTTTCACACTGGAGGCGTTTTTCAAGTGCTTTAGTGTTAAAAATAGCACCTGGAAAAAGCCTTATCTGCAATCCCAGTGTGAGAGCCCGAATGCTTTCACACTGGAGCAGAGCACTGGCACGACGTCCAAAAAATTCCTGCAAGTTGCTTCTTTGAGGCGCTTTAGGAGCAGTGTATACACCGCTCCTAAAGCGCCCTTGCTCATTGAAATCAATGGGCAGTGCCTGCAAAGTGCCTCCGCAGCTGCGCCTTTGAACCCTTCAGTGGGGCTTAAATGTACCTCTAAAGGGATGGTAAAGCGCCACTAAAAGTAGCAGCGCATTACCGCCGATGCCCCTGCACTGTCAGTGTGAAAGGGCTCTTAGTACATCTCATTAAACATCACATCTGTAGATGGACTACTTAGGTGCAGGAAGAGACAGGGGCTGTGTATCCTATTGTAATCTATCATGCCATAAAACATCTCCTAGCAGGGGCAGCCCAGAGCACATATAAAGGTGTGCAGGGGATGCCATTCCTACACACAGCACACTGACTCACCTCAGTTCTCTCTCCATGCAATAGCGATGGGAGGGGGAGGCATTCCAACTGGAGTTGGTAGAGACAGTGCGGGATCCCAGTGTGAGGAATTCATTCCTGCACATCAGCAGCCACTGACTAGAACACTCGTGTCAGGAAGAGGAGCGCCCCTCCCCTGAGCACTGCCAGGCTGGACAGCTGCCCTACGCTCACACTGGAGTTCTGGACAGACACTCACAAGGAGAGAAGGAGGGAGGGGAGAACTCTGGCTCTTCGGCGCCCCCACCTCTGCAGGCGCCTGGGTGCAAAGCACCCTTCGCACCCTGGGTAGGATCGGCCCTGGTCCACTGTTTGCAGTAAGAGGCCCGGTGTGTTGGTGTTCGGTGGAGGATATCTCGATTCACCCTAGTTTGTCCTGTATACACCGTGGGTGATTCCAATTTTTCTGCACATGGACTCTTTATGCAAAATTACAGTGGACTTTTTAGTTACATATTTTTATGCTTTCATTTTTAGCACTACATATACTGTACCTGTATTTTGCCTTCATTCACTGTTGACAGGCAGAAGCTAGCAATATTTTTTTATAAAGATTTTTTTATGCGATTCACCATTAAACAGTTCTTATAGAGGAGGCCCCTTACAGGTTCTTATGGAGGCCCCTTACAGGACTTTGAAGGTATGCTCTGGTAACTGGCACCAAGCCATCAGTAGCAGATCTTTTGAGATCTAGCGGCATCCCCTTGATGGATGAGGGCTGTTTTGGAAGCAAAATAGGGATGTACTCAATATTAGTGGATGGTCCTATAGTTATGGTTGATAGGTGTATAGTGCTACTGGTAAAGAACACAAGGTGTTCAGGAACAGCATGAGTTGGGTGAAGCCATGGACCCCATATTTTTTCAAAAGGCTGAGGTTTACTTTTGAGCTTGTATATCAGTTTGAATAGTTGCAGGATAGTGATATACAGTAACTTGTCCCCATTCTGACTAGGATGGAGAGGATTTTTGTGATGGAGAAAGATGGCAAGGAGTATCATCTTTCTAGCATAAAAATACAGTATACATACCAAAGTATTTGATGTACTGTACATTGTATACTGAGGTTTATAGGTCATCCTGTACACCAAGAAGGCAATTCTTTAGGGTATGGACATAGGGAGAACTAAAGCTAGCTCAATAAAGGTGTTAATCTTTGAAAATAATTGTTGTATATATATGCGTATGCGTATTCGGCACAGGGATCACGTGCCTTCCTCTGGGGGATCTCATTGGATGGGCGTTCTGAGTGTATTTTATATGCTGACGGCGGCCATTTTGCCTAGGACCGCCGACAGCTCTAGTGTTGGGCTACACCTGTGATCAACGAATGGCTTAAAAAAACAATAATGGATTATCCAGCAACCTATGGAGCTGTGATGGCGGCCATTTTACCTAGGTCCGCCGACGACTCTAGTGATGGGCTGCATCACTACCATTATTGGTGCAGAACACCTCTGATTTTCACATTTAATGTTAAATGTGAAAATCAGAGGTGTTCTGTCACATTAGCAACCATGTAAGGTCAGCAGGTTTGCTGTTGCTTTTAAAATCTAACATCTAACATCTAAACAGTCTGTCCGATCTACAAATACTGTATTTATGCATATAAGCTTGGTTTTGTGTTGAAAATAGCTTTTAAATCTAAAACTCCGGTGGGTGTAACAAGATTTGTGTGTTTTTTTTGTTTTGTTTTTTTTTGCTGATCCGAAAATGATCCGATCCGTGACTCTGATCCGAGGATCGATCCAATCCGTGAGTTTTTTGATCCTTTGCACCCCTAGTGTGTACAGTATCTCACAAAAGTGAATACACCCCTCAAATTTTTGTAAATATTTTATTATATCTTTCCATGTGACACTGAAGAAATTACACTTTGCTACAATGTAAAGTAGTGAGTGTACAGCTTGTATAACAGTGTAAATTTGCTGTCCGCTCAAAATAACTCAACACACAGCCATTAATGTCTAAAGCGCTGGCAACAAAAGTGAGTACACCGCTAAGTGAGTACACCCCTAAGTGAAAATGTCCAAATTGGGCCCAATTAGCCATTTTCCCTCCCCGGTGTCATGTGACTTGTTATTGTTACAAGGTGTCAGGTGTGAATGGGGAGCAGGTGTATTAAATTTGAGGTTATCGCTCACACTCTCTCATACTAGTCACTGGAAGCTCAACATGGCACCTCGTGGCTAAGAACCCTCTGAGTATCTGAAAAAAATATAAGTTGCTCTACATAAAGGTGGCCTAGGCTATGAAAAGATTGCCAAGACCCTGAAACTGAGCTGCAGCACGGTGGCCAAGACCATACAGCGGTTTGACAGGACAGGTTTTACTCAGAACAGGCCTCGCCATGGTCAACCAAAGAAGTTGAGTGCATGTGCTCAGCGTCATATCCAGAGGTTGTCTTTGGGAAATAGACGTATGAGTGCTGCCAGCATTGCTGCAGAGGTTGAAGGGGTGGGGGGTCAGCTTGTCAGTGCTCAGACCATACGCCGCACACTGCATCAAATTGGTCTGCATGGCTGTTGTCTCAGAAGGAAGCCTCATCTAATCATGATGCACAAGAAAGCCTGCAAACAGTTTGCTGAAGACAAGCAGACTAAGGACTTACTGGAACCACGTCCTGGGGTCTGATGAGACCAAGATAAACTAATTTGCTTCAGATGGTGTCAAGCGTGTGTGGCGGCAACCAGGTGAGCGTAACAAAGACAAGTGTGTCTTGCCTACAGTCAAGCATGGTGGTGGGAGTGTCATAGTCTGGGGCTGCATGAGTGCTGCTGGCACTGGGGAGCTACAGTTCATTGAGGGAATCATGAATGCCAACATGTACTGTGACATGATGAAGCAGAGCATGATCCCCTCCTTTCGGAGACTGGGCAGCAGGGCAGTATTCCAATATGATAACGACCCCAAACACACCTCCAAGACGACCTCTGCCTTGCTAAAGAAGCTGAGGGTAAAGGTGATGGACTGGCCAAGCATGTCTCCAGACCTAAACCCTATTGAGCATTTGTGGGGCATCCTCAAATGGAAGGTGGAGGAGCGCATGATCTCTAACATCCACCAGCTCCATTATGTCGTCATGGAGGAGTGGAAGAGAACTCCAGTGGCAACCTGTGAAGCTCTGAGGAAATCCATGCCCAAGAGGGTTAAGGCAGTGCTGGAAAATAATGGTGGCCACACAAAATATTGACACTGCGGGCCCAATTTGGACATTTTCACTTAGGGGTGAACTCACTTTTGATGGCAGTGGTTTAGACATTAATGGCTGTGTGTTGAGTTATTTTGAAGGGACAGCAAATTTACACTGTTATACAAGCTGTACACTCACTACTTTACATTGTAGCAAAGTGTCATTTCTTCAGTGTTGTCACATGAAAAGATATAATAAAATATTTACAAAAATGTGAGGGGTGTACTCACTTTTGTGAGATACTGTACATTGTCCTCCATATACACACACCACAAGCAGCCAGATCATCCACAAGGCAACCCTAATCCGGTTCCTAGGGCCCAGTAGATGTCAAGGGGTCCCTTTTACATTCATGCTCTTGCACTAAACTAGCAGGATACAGCAAACTGGTCCTAGCTCTGCACCTGCCTCTAAATTCACAAGGATGTACTTACATTCAGCTTGTGTCTGATGGGGCCATACCAGTACAGACAGTGCAAATGGGGCACTTTGTGCAATCAACATCAATGCTAGTCAGAGGTGGGAGGCCAAAGCTAATAACTTGCCTAGGGCCCCTTCTGCCTTAATCTGTCTCTGTTCGAGGGTAAAAGCTTTATAGACCAGGCCAAAGATGAGGAAAGGGGGGTGGGGGAGGAAGAAAGGAAGCAAACTACCCAGCCATAAGTCAGGAGGGAGAACAAAGTTATCTTTTTTGTGTATATTCCACCTAGATCACACATACAGTAGCTAAGGCAGCTACAATGGCAATCATTTTACAGGCAAGTTTCTTGGCATAATAAACAAATATAGGTACCCTGTGCTACTCTACTCAACACCACTATATCAAATAAAAAAAAAAAAAAAACACAGCTACCACGTGTTATCACCACACTGTCAAATGCAATATATATTATATCCAATGGTGAAGCGCTTTCTCTAAACCTTAATAATAGTGCTTAAATAGTGATAGCATTGCGCTCCAGTCAGCTTTCTCAAAGGTTCCAAAGGAGCCTTTGAGAAATCTGATTAGTTCGCAATGCATGAGGCAGTGGCATCATCACACTGGGCAGGATTTGCACACCACCATTGAGATATCAATTTGAGTTTATTTTATGCCTGTGGGTATTTAATAAAAGTAAGTGCAATTTATATGTTAAGAGATCAGAACATTTTTAGCAGTCTACACTATTGGGTTCTCTTTTTTGCTTCCTCCCATATTCCATCCATCTGGCAACCTGTCTTATTGCTGAGCCTGAATAGAAAGACTGGAGCTGACAGTTATTAGGAAAGTGCAACTGATCCTAATATACTAGTGGGGTCCCCTACATTAGGTGAGAGGACACCCAAGACGTGTGGTGAAGGGCTTTGTGGGTGTGGAGTGAAGTGAAAAAAAGGTCAGATATCACCTGTGAGAAGAGTTCATAAATCGTGCACCGCTTATATACAGAGTGGATGGTGTACGGGGCACTATATTGGGAATATATGTTGCTTGGACTTTTTTACGAATTTGGAATTCGCACATTGATCATGGATCGGATGGGACTTTATATTTCCGTTTATGTGAATCACATTTTTCCTGGTTTATATTTGTATTTAGTTTATATGATTTATATTGATTTAATCATATTATTATGAGTTGTCACAGAGAGTTCTTTATATAATTTATAATTATCACTATTTAAGCACTATTAATAAGGTTTTCGAGGAAGTGCTTCACCATTGGCTATAATAATATAAATTTCTTGGCATAATAATATTAGTAACATTCAGCTGCATGCTCTAAATCTCTTAGAATCCAGTATAGTCAATGTTAAATATGTTAAGTTACCTCTATAGATGGGTTATGAATGACAGATGGCTGATTGTAGATCTTGACTGCAGCCCAAAGTGGAAGGCACAAATATGGAAAGTTTAGGAGAAATGTCGAACAAATTCGTGTCCCATATTTCCCTGTGGAACAGAAACGCCTGTTTATGTTTAAGTTGTACTGCAATACATTTGTGAAGTGATTGTAATGACATGAATCCCAGGGCTTTGCTATATGTAGTGTGATCATGTGCAAGTATTACATAGATGGTGTGGAGTCGGACAAACACTCGCAGGGATGTGTTACCAATCAGTTTGTGTTAACTGCAAGGAACTGCAGCAGGGCAATCTCTGCCTGTGACAGTATTGTGTTCCTATAGAACACAAATTACTGGGCACCAGTTCTGTTATATGGAAGAAACAGGAATGAGAAACATGCGCTGCTTGTGGGGCCATTTTTAAGCGTACCTGTTAATTTGCTCAGCTTAGGAAAAACGCAGGTTCACATTTAAGCCAGGAAATTATGATTTTGCCCTTGGAGTCCCAAACTAAAAGAAAAAAAACATTGGGTGATCCAGCTCAGTAGCAGCTGCTGGAACAATTGACCTTTTAGTTCAATTCAAACTAAATTATTAGATAAGGGTCCATATCTTATTCAGGACCTAAAGCGGTTGTATTGTCCTCTTGGTCATTTTTACCTACAGGTAAACCTATAATAAGACTTACTTGTAGGTAAAATGAATTTCTTCTAAACCTGCACGGTTTAGAAGATATTCACCCTGCATGCAGCCGTGGATGGAACTTCATTGTGGCTCCGGCCACTCACAGCGCCGGAGCCTGCGAACCCGGAAAGAAACGCAGAGGGAACATGTCAGCCCCCTCAGCGGTGACCGGGTGAGCTGCGGGAGCCTCGTTCTAAGGCAAGTATTTCATAATGTGCTAGTATGCGACGCATACTAAAACATTATGCTATTGTATTGCAGGTTTCTTTGTTTTCGTTTTTTTTTTCGGCAGTTTACTACTGCTTTAAAAGGGATAGTCTAAGATCTAAAATCATTAATTATTTACAGAAAAGTTAATTGAGACAATGCATTAATGCCAATGGCTGCAAGCGCTGAATAATGTGTTCTGGTGGGGGAGGGGGGTAGTCCCCCTGTCAAAACACAAAGGCACAATGAGGGAGATCACAGCACCAGCATTGCTTTTGTTGGTACAGCAATCTGTCGGGTTGTTTTTTTTCTCATTCAGCCCGCTGGATTGAAGGAAAAGAAAAAAAAACTTGACGTGTGTACCAGGTCTAAGGGACTCCTGGAACTGTCAGCAAGACGTGATAAGCAAAATCTGTCCTTATTCTTCTAGCAGTTCAGTTGCAGGTATACAGACCCAGCACGGGTCAGCTGTAAATACACAGTATACTCTTCCACCAACATAATGCACAGATTATGCAGGCATTGCACCAATGAGGACCTGACTGGATTATAATGGCAGGTGGGATCGACGTCTGGAACTTTTTTCTATACAGTACTATACTGACAGCAACCTGCATTGTCAGTGGCTGTGCGCTTCCCTTAATAGGTGATCGGAAATCCGGCCTTTTTTGAGTTCACACAGTCATGATGTGTTAACACACATTGTGCTGTGCAGCAGTTTCAGCTGCATGACAGTAAGTATGGGGCCTTTGTGTTGCACAATTATATAAAGTTTGATTGCCTATTATGTACCTGTGATACTTACCAGCAATGCTTCCAGGAACAAAGACAACCATGCTCATTATAATAGATCCAATCCAATAAAGGCCAATTGTCCTGTAATTCTGGCTGTAGAAGAAAATGGCAATAAACATTAAAGTAATTGTTAAGGGAATTTTTTAAAATAACAAAACACCTCTATGCATATGTGCTCTGTGCAATGTGTTTTTTTTTTTTTTTTTTTTATTGTATGTGTGTGTCTTCTTGCCTCTTGCAGCATAATTAGAAATCACCCCATACAAACATTATCCTTAGATAGTAGTTCCTATGTAGGTACTGTGGGAGAGCGTTGCCCTGCCAGGGTCTAGAAGGAGGTTGTGACCCAGAATTCTCAATCGGACGGGTTGAGGGGCTCCAGGGAGCTTGTAACATGAAGAGGAAACTGGCCTTTCAGTTTCCTCAGTGTTTTGCAAAGTCCACTTTGGGACCTGGAGCTCAGGGAATTTTTTAGAGATCCGGGTGGGATGAAATCCCCAGTCCTGGTTCTTGATTTTGAGAACGGCTTTTAGTAGTAACCTGACCATGGTTCTGGACTCCACCCCGGCAGATAGGAAGTCTGGCCAGGAGTCAGGGGGACTCCACGGGGGAGCCAGTGCAGCAAGTGCACCAAGTTGGTCTATGAAACAGTCTGTAGGAGACAGACAAGGGCCTGGCGTGTAAGCAGTGGCGGCCCGTCCATAGGGGGCGCCTGGGCGTCGCCCCCCCCCCCCCCCCTCCAGGCAGCAAAAAAATAAAAAAATAAAAAAATTTTAATACTGGCCCTTTAAAAAAAAAAAAAGGAAAAAAAAGGTCCTTAAGTGCACTGTGTTCGGACGCCGGATACAGTGCGACGCCGGACACAGTGCACTTATAGGAAGCGCCACGTCTATGCAATCACGAGATTGCAGACGTGGCGCTGCATTTGCGGGCGTTTAGCCCGCCTTGGGGCATTTTCTGAAGCAACAAGTAGCTTCCGCCCGGCCATAGTAATACATACTACAGGCGCCGGGCGGAAGCTACTTGGCACTTCAGATTTGATTGACATCTGCCCTGAGTCAGATGTCACTTCCTGGTTCTCTCTCTCATTGCGCCCGACAGAGGAAGCAGGAAGAATGCTGGTGCCAGTGTGAGGAGGACACCGCAGGAGACCCAAGGTAAGTACCTCTGTGTGGAGAATGGGGGGGACACCTGCTGTTGGGGGGCTCTGATGGGGACAACTGCTGTGGGGGGCTCTGATGGGGGACACCTGCTGTGGGGGGCTCTGATGGGGGACACCTGCTGTGGGGGGCTCTGATGGGGGACACCTGCTGTGGGGGGGCTCTGATGGGGGACACCTGCTGTGGGGGACTCTGATGGGGGACACCTGCTGTGGGGGGGCTCTGATGGGGGACACCTGCTGTGGGGGGCTCTGATGGGGGACACCTGCTGTGGGGGGGCTCTGATGGGGGACACCTGCTGTGGGGGGCTCTGATAGGGGACACCTGCTGTGGGGGGGCTCTGATGGGGGACACCTGCTGTGGGGGGCTCTGATGGGGACACCTGCTGTGGGGGGCTCTGATGGGGGACACCTGCTGTGGGGGGCTCTGATGGGGGAACACCTGCTGTGGGGGGCTCTGATGGGGGACACCTGCTGTGGGGGGCTCTGATGGGGGACACCTGCTGTGGGGGGGCTCTGATGGGGGACACCTGCTGTGGGGGGCTCTGATGGGGGACACCTGCTGTGGGGGGCTCTGATGGGGGACACCTGCTGTGGGGGGCTTTAATAGGGGACACCTGCTGTGGGGGGCTCTGATGGAGGACTCTGATGGGGGACACCTGCTGTGGGGGGACTTTGATGGGGACACCTTCTGTGGGGGGACTCTGATGGGGACACTCTGCTGTGGGGGACACCTGCTGTGGGGGGCTCTAAAGGGGGACTCTGATGGGGGACACCTGCTGTGGGGGGACTTTGATGGGGACACCTGCTGTGGGGGGACTCTGATGGGGACACCTGCTGTGGGGGGACTCTGATGGGGGACACCTGCTGTGGGGGGCTTTGATAGGGGACACCTGCTGTGGGGGGCTCTGGTGGGGGGCTCTGATGGGGGGCTCTGATGGGGGACACCTGCTGTTGGGGGGCTCTGATGGGGGACACCTGCTGTTGGGGGGCTCTGATGGGGGACACCTGCTGTGGGGGACCCTGATGGGGACACCTGCTGTTGGGGGGCTCTGATGGGGGACACCTGCTGTGGGGGGCTCTGATGGGCGACTCCTGTTTTGGGGGGACTCTGATGGGGACACCTGCTGTGGGGGACACCTGCTGTGGGGGGCTCTGATGGGGGACACCTGCTGTGGGGGGACTCTAATGGGGGATACCTGCTGTGGGGGGACTCTGATGGGGGACACCTGCTGTGGGGGGCTCTGATGGGGGACACCTGCTGTGGGGGGCTTTGATAGGGGACACCTGCTGTGGGGGGCTTTGATAGGGGACACCTGCTGTGGGGGGCTTTGATAGGGGACACCTGCTGTGGGGGGCTCTGGTGGGGGGCTCTGATGGGGGACTCTGATGGGGACACCTGCTGTGGGGGGACTCTGATGGGGACACCTGCTGTGGGGGGACTCTGATGGGGACACCTGCTGTGGGGGGACTCTGATGGGGACACCTGCTGTGGGGGGACTCTGATGGGGACACCTGCTGTGGGGGGACTCTGATGGAGACACCTGCTGTGGGGGGACTCTGATGGGGACACCTGCTGTGGGGGGACTCTGATGGGGACACCTGCTGTGGGGGGCTCTGATGGGGACACATGCTGTGGGGGGGCTCTGATGGAGACACCCTGCTGTGGGGGGCTCTGATGGGGACACATGCTGTGGGGGGACTCTGATGGAGACACCCTGCTGTGGGGGACACTTGCTGTGGGGGGCTCTGATGGGGACACATGCTGTGGGGGGACTCTGATGGAGACACCCTGCTGTGGGGGACACCTGCTGTGGGGGGCTCTGATGGGGACACATGCTGTGGGGGGACACTGATGGCAACTCTGATGTAAGGGGACAGAGGCTGTATTTGGGGGGGGGCAGAGGCTGCATTTGGATTTGGGGGGGAGACAGAGGCTGCATTTTATGTGACAGAGGCTGCATGTAAGAAGGGACTGCTGGGGACACCTGATGGCATCTGGTGGCAGGCGACGTGGCTAGTGACACACTCGGGGCTCCCACTGATTCTGCATTATGGTGAGTTGAACGATTTCATTTTATATTACAATGTAATAATAGTAATAATGAGCTTCAATCATCCTGACACCATAACAACCATGGTGATGGGATGATTGAAGCGCTAACACCAGGTGTTTGGAGTATCTTTATCTGCTGATTGTTAAACTTTGTAGAATACACATTTCTTTTGTTGTGTAGGATCTAGGCCTGCTGTCCCTCTCTCCCTCTCCCTCTCCCTCCATCCCTCGTTCATCTCAGACGCTAACCACACCACCTTAGAGCCACGCCCACTATTTCCCTGAAACCACATCCATTTTCACCAAGTGGGAGGGGTCAAAAAGGAAGGGCGGGGTCTGGCGCCCCCCCATCCTAAAACGTCACCAGCCGCCACTGCGTGTAAGGCCAAAGCAGCAGTGCTGCAAGTAAGAGCCAACTAGGCTGAATGTCATTTTGTTGATGGAAAAAGGAATGCTGAAACCTCTGCGAGGGAAACCTATGTTTGTTTGCTGAACTTGCTTTTAATAAAAATGGGCAAACAAAGCCCCTAAAAAGAAGAAACAGTGAGTGGTGGTGTCCTTAAAGCTCTACATTTGACGCTAGTCCTTTACAGCAGGAATAACGAATGTGACTCTGCATTGCTGCATTTGAAATAATTACATCTCATTTAAATTAATAGGAATCAGAACTACAGAGGCTAATACTGTAGGTGAAGCAATAGAGTTTAATGTTCAAAGGTGCATTTGTGAAAAAAATTGCACAAAACTAGAGTCTCTCTGGTGGGAATGTAGTTAAAGCTGAACTAAACCAAGTACAAAAACACAATATACAGTGCCTTGAAAAAGTATTCACACCCCTTGAAATTTTCCACAGTTTGTCATGTTACAACCAAAAACTTAAATGTATTTTATTGGGATTTTATGTGATCGAACAACACAAAGTGGCACATAATTGTGAAGTAGAAGGAAAATGATAAATGATTTTCAATTTTAATTTTTCAACTAAATATCTGAAAAGTGTGGCGTGCATTTGTATTCAGCCCCCCTGAATCAATACTTGTAGAACCACCTTTCACTGTAATTACAGCTGCAAATCTTTTTGGGTATATATCTACTAGCTTTGCACATCTAAGAGAGTGACATTTTTGCCAATTTTTGTTTGCAAAAATAGCTCAAGCTCTGTCAGATTGGTTGGAGAGTGTCTAAACAGCAATTTTCAAATCTTGCCACGGATTCTCAATTGGATTTGGGTCTGGACTTTGGGTCATTTTAACACATGAATATGCTTTGACCTAAACCATTCCATTGTAGCTCTGGCTGTATGTTTGGGGTCGTTGTCCTGCTGGAAGGTGAACCACCGCACCAGTCTTAAGTCTTTCAGACTCTAACAGCTTTTCTTCTAAGATTGTCCTGTATTTGGCTCCATCAATCTTCCCATCAACTCTGACCAGCTTCCCTGTCCCTGCTGAAGAAAAGCATCCCCACATCATGATGCTGTCACCACCATGTTTCACGGTGGGGATGGTGTGTTCAGGGTGATGTGCAGTGTTAGTTTTCCATCACACATAGCGTTTTGCTTTTAGGCCAAAAAAGTTCAATTTTAGTCTCATCTGACCAGAGCACCTTTTTCCACATGTTTGCTATGTCTCCCACATGGCTTCTCGCAAACTGCAAATGGGACTTCTTATGGCTTTCTTTTAACAATGAATAATAAAAAACCTTACGCCAATGCCTGATAATTTTGCTAGTTAAGATGCTCCCCAAAGTGCTTGTAGGATACCTACTGTGCTATGAATGTGAAGTGATAATAGGGGCTGTGAATACTAATAAAATAAAATCCTAAGTGTACCAATTTGTGAACAGATGCAATAATACATGATATATATATATAACACATAGTGATATTCTATAATTCTATAATTAAAGATAAAAATGGTCCATATTTCTCAGTGAATATTCCAAAACGAAATGTGATTAGTTCAATCAGTAGGTGTAGATATCCTCCACCGCTTGTAAACATCCAACAACACCCAACGTGCTCTTGTAAAATAACCTGCTCACCAAACAGCCATGACCTCTTTAGCCAAAAGAAGATCAGAATTCGGTTGTGCTGCAATCTTGCAGCCTGGTGTGGAATCTCAGACTATCCAACCATGTGCTCTCCTCTCCCCCATAATAGGTACATAAGTTGAGAAAAGACAAGGAGGATCCAATAGCGTAATATTGCTTGGTTTATTAAAACATCAATAGTAAATAAATATTGCCTGCTTACATTGATAAGTGCCTGTATGCCGGCACTAAATGGTAACGCGTGTGTGGTCGGATGGATGCCGCGATATGCCCTGCTCACGCTGGGAATTAGCGTGCATTCCACTACCACTGGAGACAAAACAAGAAGATGAAACCGCCTCAACGTACGTTTCGTATTGCTACGTCATCAGGAAGCGCTTCCTGATGACGTAGCAATATGAAACGTGCGTTGAGGCACCTTCCGGTCATGTCACTTCCAGGTCCCAGCTTCCGGTTTTGTCTCCAGCGGCAGTGTTGTGGCATCCATCCGACCACACGCGTTACCATTTAGTGCCAGGATACAGGCACTTATCAATGTGTGGACAGATTCTCCCACCTGAGCTGTGGATCTCTGCAGCTACTTCAGAGTTACCATGGGCCTCTTTGCTGCTTCTCTGATTATTGCTCTCCTTGCCTGGCCTTGTTTAGGTCGACGGCCATGTCATGGTAGGTTTGCAGTTATGCCATACTCTTTCCATTTTCGGATGATGGATTGAACAGTGCTCCGTGAGATGTTCAAAGCTTGGGATATTTTTTTTTTATAACCTAACCCTGCTTTAAACTTTACTTTATCCCTGACCTGTCTGGTGTGTTCCTTGGCCTTCATGATGCTGTTGGCTCACTAAGATTCTCTAACAAACCTCTGAGGGCTTCACAGAACAGCTGTATTTATACTGAGATTAAATTACATACAGGTGGACTGTATTTACTAATTAGGTGACTTCTGAAGGCAACTGGTTTCACTAGATTTTAGTTAGGGGTATCAGAGTAAAGTGGGCTGAATACAAATGCACGGCATACTTTTCACATATTTATTTGTAAAAAAATTGGAAATCTATAATTTTCCTTCCACTTCACAATTATGTGCCACTTTGTGTTGGTCTATCGCATAAAACCCCAATAAAATACATTTACGTTTTTGGTTGTAACATGACAAAATGTGGAAAATGTCAAGGGGTGTGAATACTTTTTCAAGGCACTTTATTGCAGCTTACAGTCCTTAGATGTGGTGGCTGCCTTTGTTTTATTTATTTTTCTCAAGCTAAGAACATTTTTAGCAAATACAGAAAATACCTGTTGATCTTGCTGGAAATGCGGTGTCCTTGGCTCTTCCTGTGAGCTGCACAGAATATCTTCCTTCCTTTTGTAAACCACCAATTGCACTGCCCCCATGAAATGGATTTGAAAAGATATTGACATGTTTGCAATCAATATCAGGAGAGAAGCCTAGAGTGACGACCAAGGCTCCCCTCCATAGATAACAGTGGAGGAGTGATGTAGCCACCCATGGACAGGAGGCGTGTAATTTGCAGGAGGATCACCAGGTAAAGTAAAGCAGGAAAAGCTTGAAATGCAGCCACCACACTGAGGACTAGTAAGCTGCAATGTATTAAATTTTTGATCTTGCGTTTAGATACTAACGCTTTAACGCTTATATTTAGTATGTGAAGGGCCTTCCTTTAATGGCAAATGCCTCTTGTACTTAGTGTTGTACCTCTGCTTGTAATGGAGGTGTTTTGATCCAGTTCTACTTACTGTACATAACTGTTACACCTACTAAATATTTTAGAAATTTTGTTTAAATTACTTCATATCATGAAACACCGATGTTGTGTTAATGTCATGAATTGACTCTCTAAAATAGAAATTCTTATCATTTAAAGTGACACTAAACTGTGGTTAAAAAAATTCTATTCAAATAGGTATTCTTAGCACAAAAAATTATTTCTATTGCTCTCAGCCTTTTCTAAATCTCCAAATTCCTTGTTTGCTGTTGTGATTTTCCTCCGAATTATAGGGTAGCTATGTTCATTCTCCATGGTTCCACTGTATGTAGGAACGTAGTCACCCTCTCATGCTCGCTCTCAAGATGGACTATGGGATTTGTAGTGTGTATAGAGCACAGGCGGATAAATAAAAGGTCCACATCCTCCATCTATGGAGCACTTTACATTGATAGAAGCTATAGAACAACTTCTACAATTGGAGGAGGAGGGGGGGGGGGGGGCAGGCATAGTCAGCAGACTTCATGAGTGCCTATGACAGGTTCAGTGGTTGTATTAACCCCGCAGCACCAGAAAATTACAGGGGGTAATGGAGGGTTGAGAGGACAGAAGATTTCAAGCCACCAGTACAAAGGGACACTTTGAGGAATGTAAGCACTGTCCCTCAATCTTATTTTTTTTAGCTAAACAATAATGCAATATTTACAGTATGAGAAACACATCTTTGTATTACGTATGTTTTTTCAATCACGTAAATATTGCATATACAGTATCTCACAAAAGTGAGTACACCCCTCACATTTTTCTAAATATTTTATTATACCTTTTCATGTGACAACACTGAAGAAATTTCACTTTGCTACAATGTAAAGTAGTGAGTGTACAGCTTGTATAACAGTGTAAATTTGCTGTCCCCTCAAAATAACTCAACACACAGCCGTCAGCCATTCATTTCTAAACCACTGGCAACAAAAATGAGTACACCCCCAAGTGAAGATCTCCAAACTGGGTTAGCCAATCCCCCCCCCCCCCCGGTGTCAGGTAATAGAGATAATAAAATACAAATATGTGAGGGGTGTACTCACTTTTGGGAGATATTGTAGATATTTCATATTTCATATCAACTGACTAATTTCATATTAACTGACTAAAGCAGGTGGTCCCATATGCATGCAGCCAGCAGGCACAGGCTTTCTAATTGTAGATATGCAAACTAAACATTATAAATACAGTACATGCAACCTGTAGTAAATGTTTATTTTATTTTTATTTGTGCCCAATTTTGTCTATGCAAAATGGGTTAGTGTTAATTAAAACTACAAATTGTATATAATACACACATTGGTTATGCTAATGTTTGCAATCATCCACTTACTCCCAAGCGATCGCTGCCACCATCAGTAGGTACATCAGGTAATGAGCAGTGCCATCCCAATAGCAGATCATATGACCATGAGCTGTGTTCAGATATGGCTCACTCTGGAAAATGATATTATGATAATTACCATTTAACACAAAAGAGGTGTTCTGCATATTTTTTTGTGTCAACTACATACAATTGTACACTTTTTTTAAACTCCTTTTACTCCAACATAGAAAGAATAGCATTTACATGGGCAGCATAGGCGGTCGTTCCTTCAGAGCGCATGTGATGAAATTCGGCGGCGTATACAGTAAATATCTTCTAAACGGTGCAAGTTTAGGAGATATTTGCAGTACCTATAGGTAAGCCTTACTATAGGCTTACCTATAGGTACAAACAAACCAGGGAAGTTTATTTCCTCTTTAAGCATTTCTCTACAATTTCTCTATAATTTCCAAACTCATTATATACTCCTGAATTGAAAAAAAAATCTAACGTTATTATTTATGGTATTATTGTTTGAACATGCATGGCAGACACTGATTTAGTCGTTATATAATGTCTTTAAGTAAAACTAAGTTTTGTTACAAGAATATTGTTTTTTCGACAGAAATGTAACGTTAACCACTTGCTGCCAAATCACGTGCCTGATTTGGTTGACCATCAAGTGGTTGTACCAGGGTGATGCCTGCAGCTACCCCGGTACTGTTTTTTAGAGCCAACGGTCACCAACCAGCCACTCGGTTGTTATTACAAGCAGCGGGAGGGGATGCCCCCCTCCCACCGCCTTCTGCGGTTGGTCGGGCTCTCCCTTCCCACCGGGAGACCGAAGCTACTAGCCGGGCGTTTGCTGGTCAGTCGGAGACCCAAAGAAAGCCAGGATCGGCTTTGATCAGGTCACCGCTATGGTAACCCGGAAGCGATGACACAACATCACTTCCAGATTTACCGGCATCTTAATAGCTTATTTGAAAATTGAAAGTATTCAAAACCGCGGATCTTGGTGTTTTGAATGCTTTCAGGTGCAAAGGAGAGATTTGGGGTCTTATTGACCCCTGATCCCTCCATAAAGAGTACTCGTCATCAGTGGCATGGCGTCACTAGGGTTGGTGTTACCCGGTGCGGTAAAACATGGTGTGCCTCCCCCCCAAGGCTGCAGTGCTCTGTCCTGCCACTGCAGAATGACAGCAGGACAGGCAGTAGGACATAGAGCAGCCTAGTGCATTCTCACCCCCATTAGCCTGCCACAGTGCTACTCAGTGCAGGGACAAACTAATCCGGGGTCAGGACGAAAATGGCAAACTGTGCCCCCCCCCCCCACACCCCGTTCGCGGTGATACCTCACATGTATGGGGTGATCGCTTTTTGCATGCGTGCGTGACTGATGTGTGCATTCACCTTTGCACATGAGCACAAGGGAATGGGGGAACTTTAAAAATGTTTTTTTATCACTTTAATTGCTGTCACAAAGAATGTAAACATCTCTTGCGGCAGCAATAGGCAGGACAAATCCCGCCTCTGCCTTTAAAGAGGCATTTCGCCCACATATATATATATTTTTTTTTTTTCAAAGGCAACTTTTTTTATTTAATTAATCTCAGGTTGTAATCGCTACTTTTAGTAAAACCGCTGTTGTATTTCTTATTTAAGAAAAAAAACTAACTTTTGTTTGGGCTGTGTTGCGTTCTTCCATCTTGCTTGTGAGAATGTGAAGCCCACTAGGATACTTTTCTGGGATATGGTGCTGCTGGCTACCCAGCATGCACCTCCTGACCTCGCGCATGCACATTAAACACAGGTCACAGCACAGGATACGTCTCTGGTTGCCTTCACAATCACATTTAAATCTCGTGATGCTGAGAGGCTGCAAGGCTCACTGACTCCAGGGAATCATGACACACATCTCCTAGGAGCCAGTGTGCTGCAGGAAACTACATACAACACCGCGGAGGGGAGAAACAGGAAGAGTGAGAGAGAGCCTTGAAAACAAGGTAAACAAAGAGAAGAAAAAAAATGCCCAATGCACTCATTACTGTCAGTTTAGAAGCTAATGGTGTGAAGATTAAAAAGTGGATGGAACTCAGCTTTAACAAGATCGATGTGATCAAATTCTTTCCAGTTTTAAAAATGGCGCTGTTTACATCCGGGGAAATCGGCAGTGATGTATGCGCATCGCTTACAGTTTCCTTTTTAATGGAGGCTGACCGAGCGGTTCCGTCTTCCGTCTTTGTTCACCTCCATGATCAGCTGGCAGAAGCTCCGGCTGGTCAATTGGGACAAGACAGCCTGAGATAGCCACAGAAGGCAGTGAGAGGGGGGAGACGTCTAGCGGCTAGTTAGCCATTAGGATTGCTTTTGCAAGAGAGCCAGCCATTGGCCCTAACAAGACCTACCAGGATGATGCCTGCAACTGCAAGCAGCTGCAAGCATCATTTTGGTATAACCACTTAGTCCAGCAGCGTACCAGTATATTGCTGGTCCGAAAGTAGTTAACAACGTTATTAGTAGAATGCAGCATGAAGGGGTTAATGTGCTGCCATTAGTCACTGATGCATTAGTGACTAGGGGCAGTTAATTAACCCCTTTGTGCTGCAGTAGTGGCACTAGTGTCAGTGCTTATTACTAACCCTTTCATGCTGCAGCAAAAGGGGTTACCGTAATTAACTGTCACTGGTCACTAATGCATCAGTGACCAGTGGCAGCATATTAACCTCTTCATGCTGCATATTACTAATTGTTGTATTGTTAATTAATCCCCCCCCCCCCCCAAAGAGTTAACCATTCTAATTTAAATATTAGTAAAAAATATTGTGACAGAAAACTGTGGATATGCACACAAATGACAAAACACAAATGCAACAGTAAATGAATAGTGAATACCGTGTTTTGATCAATAAACAAAAGCAATGAATGATTAACGTTCAAAAACTCCCAAATAAATGTTCATAAACCAAAAAAATGTATGAAAAAAGTGAATGAAAAAAAGTCCATGAGAAAATGAAATCTTTAGGTGAACATGAAAATACCCATGAGAAGGTACAGTAGAAAAAAACACTGCCCACTGGTTTGTGCAATCCACCACCTGAGAGTAAAATGGACATGCTTACCAGAAATTATGGACTCATATATTGGTTTGTAATGAGTCAACCAAGTATATGTGAGGTAACACCTCAACCTTGTCTTGCTGTATCGGATGGATGGTCTGTATACACCCCATCACTGACTGAATGAGGAGGTTCCACTTTAACCGAACAAATTTCCAACCAACAGCAAACATCAGAAAGGAAGGCCGCTCTCGAACATGTATGGAGGGAATAAACAGCCACACATAGTGTAAAACTGTATAAAAGTGTTTTATTGGAAAAACAGATGTACATTTACACATGTAGGCTTGATAAGTGCATAGAAAATCTAAAGATGCATCAAGAAAGAGACTGCAATGGCTTATGAGCGTCACTGGACACTGGATATCCCTATTGGATATCATCTGTGGTGTGTGCTACACAATGCTCTGGATGGCAGTGTGAGGAGGCCTGTAGTGCTGCACAGTGCTCTGGATGGTGGTCTGAGGAGGCTTGTAATGCTGCACATTGCTCTGGATGGTGGTTTGAGGAGGCCTGTAATGCTGCACAATGCTCTGGATAAGTGGATAGTGGTCCGAGGAGGCCTGTAATGCTGCACAGTTCTCTGGATGGTGATTTGAGAGGCCTGTAATGCTGCACAGTGCTCTTGACTGTGGTCTAAGGAGGCCTGTAATGCTGCACAGTGCTCGGGACAGTGGTCTGAGGAGGCCTGTATACTCTGTATGGTCTGAGAGGCCTGTAATGCTGCACAGTGCTCTGGAAGGTGGCTGTAATGCTACACAGTGCTATGGTTTTCTGAGGAGGCCTGTAATTCTGCACAGTGCCCTGGACAGTGGTCTAAGGAGGCCTGTAATGCTGCACAGTGCTCTGGACGGTGGTCTGAGAGGCCTGTAATGCTGCTGGATGATGGTCTAAGGGGAGGACTGTAATGCACAGTGCTCTGGGACGGTGGTCTGAGGGGAGGATTGTAATGCTGCACAGTGCTAGATGCTGGTCTCAGGTCTGATTGTAGGCCTGTAATTCTCAGTGCTCTGGATGCCAGTGGTCACTGGTCAGAGCTGAGGAGGCCTGTAATGCACACAGTGCTCTGGACAGATGGTGGCCTGAGGGGAGGCCTGTAATAACTATAATGTACAGTCATAGTGCTTTCTGCTCTGGACAGTCGTTGTGAGTCAGGAGTGGGACTTTCGTAGGGAGGCCTGTAAGGCACAGTGCTGGTCATCTGAGAGGTCAGAGGCTTGTAATGCTGGCTGCACAGTGCTAAGCTAAGTATGCTATGGACTTGAGTCCCTTGCTTGCTGGGAGCGGAAGCACTCACGGGCTCTACACAGGAGGAGCTCCATGAAAACTGGATGTTCACAAGGGTAAACGTCCCTCTCACATTTTCATTTTTGTTTTCCTTCGTAAACATTTTCGTCACTGTAAAAAGGCCATTGACGAAAATGTTGACAGAAATGTTTTCGTCTATGAAATTAACACCGCTCTCCAGACATGATAGAGTCCTCTACATGTTTTGTGGTGCAAGCCGCTTCTTCAGTGGGGAGACATATATTTTCTCTAAATAAACAGTTTATTATTGCTTTGGGATCTATACCTGCTTATATATACTGATAATAAAGGTGCTCGCTGCCAAACCAGACCAGGGGGATACACTGGGTTTTACATATGACAGCTTCTGAAAAAAACAAACTGTTGGCACTCCTCATAGCAACCAATCAGCCTTTGTATTACTAGGGCAGATTGGTAAATTAAAAAGAAAAGCAAGTGGTTTCTAAAAGGCAGCACATATTCTTCTCCTTTTAGGCAGTATAATGTGCGAGTCTCATTGTTAATGTATTATTATAACCCTCCTTGATTAAATAAATTAATAAATGTAGCTGTATACCTAATGTCGTCATTGCCTCCTGTCCCCAGTATTGTGCTGTCTTTACAGCATTAACAGCCTATGAAGGCTTTCTCTGTGAAGTGTCCAACTATAACTTGTTGTCTCCCTGGTGCCACCCCAACATGCAAGCTCCCATTGCCTAGTGCCTTGCTCGTGGGAGGAGCACCACCAATTGGCCATAATGCATTTTTTTCCATAAATACCTCAAATTGGGGGAAAAAGTATTATTGCCACATGGTGTGGTTGACAATATAGAAACTACATATATTAGAGCAAATACAGTGATTTTCTTTCTAAATGTGAAGATATTGGTTGCATTTGTGCAAGGAATATTATTTGCAAAAACCCAATATTGTGCCACTAATCAATTTTTAACAAAACCAATTGATTTTATTGAAATTGTTCTGATCGGTCTGTACAGAAAATCCATTTGTTGGAAAGTAGATGGATCAATATATTTGTTAGGTGTATGGTGCATGAAACAATCTTTTCGATCTTTCATTTGTATTTTTTCTCCAACTGACCAACAATACAATCATATATGAAGCTATTCCGTACATGGCCACCATAGCTGTATGGCAGTTGAAACTCAACCCGCCCGTTTTACTGTTCTTCCCCAGTGCAATAAGTCCAGAGGACAGATCACATTCTATTCTATAACTTTAAAATTATCCATAGACATAAGATAGCGGTTGGGAGACTTACAGCCACACCATCAGAACAGGTTTAGGGCAGTATGCACCCAGGGACAAATGCTGGGAACTGAGATGGCTTGCATTCTAGGCATTCCTCCCTGGACACATGCTACCCAAAACATTAGTACCAGTTGATGCATCATCCAGCCCTGTACAGTCGCAGCAGCTGTCAGCCTCTCACAGAGTTTTACAGGTCACCAGCAGCAGGGCTAGACAATGTACCTATGCCTTCCACCTGCACATAAACACTGGAGTCTCATGCACTGGGGCTAAACATCCAGTGTATATGAGGCCTAACTTTAATTGTATGCTACACAAGCCTAAAGAGCTTACCAACTCAACTATTGGTTCCAAAGGGCAGAAGATAAAAGGTATGTTCATATGATTACATATTCCATAGAAGATGCAGTTGACCTTGAACGCAGATTTGCAGAAGAGTTAACAGTTTCTGCAATATTGCTGCTTAACAACTATTGTTGCTACATTTTAATATTTCTGAAAAACAACATGAATCTTTAATCTGCTCCAAATGTGCTAAAATATTTTCCATTCAGGATTTAGAAGTACAATTAAATTAATCCATAGAGAGATTGCAAGATTTTCTGAAAGGGCTCGCCAGTGAAAGCTGTAAGGTGGATTAAAATATTTTAAATTTTTTTATATTTACATAGTTTCCTATAAAAGAAGAGAATAAAATATCTTTGTAAGATGCAGGTGACTTCCAGAGACAATATTATCTAGTGCACAAGGCAAACTCTATAGCATTCTTACGATGTAGATAGAGAAGGAAGGCAAGTAATTAATAAACACAGGAGACATACAAATTGTGAAACTTGTATAGGAAAAAAATGATCTATGAGATTCAAATACATAGGCATGTAATAGTCCCCACTAGCCACAGTCTTATGCCGTGTACACACGATTGGACTTTCCGCCAACAAAACCGTGGATTTTTGTTCGAAGGCTGTTGGCTCAAACTTGTCTTGCATACACACGGTCACACAAATGTTGGCCAACAATTACGAACGTGGGAACGCGGTGACGTACAACATGTACGACGAGCCGATAAAAAGGAAGTTCAATAGCCAGTGCGCAACGCTTTGGGCTCCTTCTATTGATCTTGTGTTTATCTCGTGTTAGTAGAAGTTTGGTGAGAGACGATTCGCGCTTTTCAGCCTCGTGCTTTTCAGTTTGTTTCTACTTTTCAGTTTGTGCTTGTCGGTTCGTATCTGTTCTTCAGTGCATGTTGTCAGTTCGTTCCTGTCTTTCAGTGCATTCTATTTATAGTTCGCTTCTGTTTTTCAGTGCGTTCTTGTCCGCTCGTTTCTGATTTTCAGCTCGTTCTTCTCAGGTCCTTTCTGATTTTCAGTGCGTATTGTCAGTTCGTTCTGAGCAGCTGACTGTTTTCTAGCCATGTTGCGGTTACGTACTTGTCGTAGAGTTCGTGCTGTTGTTGGGCTTGGTGTTGGAGTTCTTGCTTTGACCCAAGTCCAGTCCATGAACATGGGGAGGAGGAGTTCTTGGACCAAGAACTGGTTACTTAATCGTGACCAATTCTCTCATATGCCTTTGTTGCGGGAGCTCCAGGAGAATAATCCTGATGATTTCAGGAATTATCACCGGATGATGGACCCTGTCTTTCACCGTCTGTTGGCTTTGCTTTCCCCCTATATTACACCTGCATGCGGCAAGCCATCACTCCTGAAAAAAGGCTCATCACCACCTTGCGGTACTTGGCGACAGGGAGAAGTCTCCAGGATATCAAGTTCACGACTGGGATCTCCCCCCAGGCTCTGGGAATCATTATTCCAGAGACCTGTTCTGATATCATTCAGGACCTGCAGAAGGACTATATTAAGGTAAGTTTTATCCTTTAACATCACATGCTATGTATTTAATGTTTGCTAATGTATTGTATTTATTTCATCATTCCATAATTACCATGATTATAATATGCTGTGAATGTCCTCTTTGTCCTTATGCATGCTGTAAGCATAAAAAATCTGTACAAATGTTATTGTTGTCCTTAAATACAGGCATGGTGCAAGAGGCTTTTGGGGGGGGGCAAAACTCATTTGGAAACCTCCCTCCTCCCAAACACTAAGTCAACCGATACCAACACTCTATCTGCTGACTTTGCCAAAACGATATACACTATACCTATTTGTGGTCATATCTATGGATGAATTCACCAAAGCATATAGTGCAAGTGCCTGCCTGAATACTTTCAAATGGTACTCTTGATAGGTAATTGCAGAATGTAAAAACGTGCTTCAATTTGGACAGTGTGTATTCATATTTTTGGATTATGACACTTCTTACCTGTCCAGTGGGCTGCCAATAGTGTAAGTAAGGAGGGGCTGGCCAAAGTAAGACACATTATTTATGCATTCAGCTCTCAATGAAGTGGAGGCGGTTACCTGTCCAAAACACCCCCCCACCATAACATTTTTCCAATGGGCCATCAGAGGGGGTGAGGAATCTGATAAGTGGACCTTATACTTTTGTCTTTAAATATTAATTTCCATAAATGTTCTACTTATGTTGGCCAAGAATGTTTGTGTCTAATCTGCTTGCAACGTTATGTGCAAAAGTACTAATTTTTGTTTGCTTGTTTGACTCCACAGTTTCCTTCCAACCCATAGGAATGGCAGACTGTGGCCTCCCAATTCCACCGGCAGTGGGACTTTCCCAACTGCAGTGGTGCGATAGATGGGAAGCACGTCTGGATCGTCCCACCCCCCAACCAGGGGTCATACTACTACAATTACAAGGGGTATAGTAGTATTATAGCGCCTTGAGGCGATTCAGTTCGCATTTGCAGCGCTCTACAAATCTTTCATTCATTCATTCATTCATCATTCATTCGTTGTGATGTTGGCGGTGGTGTCGGCGACTTATGAGTTCCTCTATCTGAACATGGGGAAGAATGGCCTTCTGTCTGATGGAGGAGACACCACCCAGACAGAATTTTACAGGTGTCTCCAGAATGGCAGCTTGGGATTGCCACCTCCAGCGGATAACGTGGCGGGCCTCCCGTTTGTTTTTGTTGCAGGTGAGGCCTTTGCGCTGGGGGAGCATTTGATGAGGCCGTTCCCCATGAGGACCCTGACCCTGGAGCAGAGGGTTTTTAACTACTGGCTGGCCAGAGTCAGAAGAGTTGTCAAGAATGCCTTTGGCATAATGGCCAGCTGGTTCCGGCTTTTCCAAACGACCATAAACATGGCCGAATACAGACTGAATCACATAATTTTAAGTTGCTGCATTCTACATAATTTTCTGCGTAAGAATGCAGCCAACTATCTGGCTTCAGTTGCGATTGAGGCTGACTTTTTACCCACAGAAACAATGACAGCGCTTGAAACTGGCCGTCCTGGCTTGCTCCCCCAAAGCGCCCAGGAAGTACGGCAAAGCTATGTGGAGTACTTCATGGGTAGGGGGGCAGTTGATATACCAGAGAATCTGGAAGCTCTTTAAAATAATTTTTTTTTTAAAAACTAACCTCATATTTAATTTGATTTATTGCTTGTGTTTCTTATCTGTCTCCTAGGGTCTTCAATGGCCTTTTATTTTTGGCCATTTTTTTCAATAGTGCAAACATAACTTATTTGATACATGAGGTGACAATCTCTTCTTCAGATAACTATTATGTTGTGCTGTGGGTCTGCTACACAATGTTTTTGTTGTTAATGTATGTAATGCATTAATGATAAAAATATTCATCCTTTTCAACTCCATGAATTCATTGCTTGGAGTCCCTAAAATGGCCTGATTACTCCAAGCACATTCACATGTGCGTTATAAAATGTTTTTTTAACAAACCAACATCTTTGGTGTATAACATGTATGTTTGACAGTATATATCCTTTTTTTGTGGCTAAACAGGCATGTTTAAAACCATAACATAAACATCCCCAACTCAGAAACTTACAAAGTTCAACTTTGATAAAGCGAAGGCCATATGAGACATTAGTATGTCAAAACTGTGTTGATTTTGCTTTCATCAGATGGGGTGATCTCACCCCTGTAAAAGCCAAATTTTGAAGATGCATACAAAATGGGACTCAAAATGTGGATTTCCCTCATGATCCCCATGCCTAAAATGTGTGTCTTTTCCCTACATCTATTTTTCTAAAGCCACAAAACACACAGTGTGTCAACATGTGCTATCTGCCATCATGGGATATCAATGTATGTGTTTTGTGGGTGCAACCCCTTCCTCGAAACTAAAGTAGGTGAGAGGAAGGAGTTGCACCCCCGAAACACGTCCATTGATCCCCCATGATGTGAGCTAGCACATGTTGACACACTGGGCCTTATTTCAGAAAGGACAATCCACTTTGCCCTACAAATGCACTTTCAAGTGCACTTGTAGGGCAAAGTGGTTTTGCTTTTTTGAAATAAGCCACAGTGTGTCAACATGTGCTAGCTCCCATCATGTATCCACTGCAGCACCTGCGTGGGACACCATAAAAAGGTTGTTATGGTGTCCCACACTAGTGGTCCTGCGTCCAGATGTGTAAACAGCTGCTGAGCGTCCTCTTCTTACACTGAATCAAGTTGGCATTTCATTATAGTTTCAAACACATCTAGACAACAATGTAATAAACTTCTTTTAATCCAAATAGGCATGAACAAATGTAGTTAACCTGCACCTGCCAAAAACATCGTATTAGTGGTCCAATGAACGATGTTTAATAAGAACGATTACTGTTCCCACGAACCTCAAACTTGGCATATTAAACTGTACAACAGTAAAGAAAAGCACATGTACCAGCACCAAAGTAATGATAATAATAATAGGAACACTTAGGAAATACTTACTTTTTTGCAGCACTTTCCTGATCCTTCTATACTGACCCTGCTCCTTCAATTTCAGGTCTGACCAGCGTTTCCTCAATTGCACCTTGGATCATCATACCCCAAAAGTCCTGTGCAGACTTCTCATAACTTTAGTCATGATCTTGGCCTTTCTCACAATTAGGTTTCTGTACGGTCCATACTTCCCATCATAGTCTGCCCTCTTCAAGATGTACACCATCTCCACCATCTCTTCAAAGGACATATTTGAGGCCTTCTATCTCCTCCTGGATCTGAAACTTCCTTGCTCCGGGCTTTCCTCGTCGTTGCTGATAACAGCACACACCTGCTGTGTCTCCGTCATGTGCTCTCCCTCTGCCCCGAAAGAGAAAAGGCAGGAAATACACTAGAAAGAAGGACAGGGGGAAGAGTTTGATGCATGCGCAGTGTATATAAAGCATAACACGCGGGCGTCGTATGTACGATCTGTGAGTGGAGAACGGAGGATCGTAAGCGCCGATCATGCAAACGAAGGTACAATTGTAACTTGGGGCATCAGTGGTTAGTGGCCTATACTGCTTATAGATTGAGGCCTATATTGGGACAAGATTAGGAGAGTTTAGCCTGACATTAGGGTTTGTCTTGTGTATTGCAGCTAAAATGGTGGATAAATTCACAGACCCGGACTTCCTGCCCAAATTCCTAGACATGTACAGGGAGCTGCCATGTCTCTGGCAAGTCCAAAGCAGGGACTACTCGAACAAGCAAATAAGGAAGGCAGCGCTGGATAAACTGTTGCAATTGCTGAAGCCGGTGTATCCCACGGCAGACATCAACTATTTGAAGGCCAAAAGGTAGCGTTAGAGGTAGCTTGAGGAGCACATATAATAGGGAGCGCAAAGTAGGTCCAGGATACCATGAGATCCGGAGCAGCAGCAGATGATGTATATGTACCCAGGCTGTGGTACTACGACAGACTGCGTTTTTTGTCAGAACAGACGGAACCCAGGCCATCACTATCTACACTTCCTTCAATACTTCCTTCCACACCAGCTGAGGCTCCTGAAGTCCAACCTGGGCCTTTCACCCAGGAAGATGTGGAGGAGCCTAGCTTGACCCAGGTATAGCATTGTGGAACATATTTCTTATCAAAAATTGAATGTTGTTAACTAGATGTTAGTGATCACTAATTTCTGATTTAACAAAGTGGTTTACATATCAATAGACAGTAGTAGCCAAAAATAGACAAGAATGAAAAATGCTGGGGTCAGAAGGATATTCTTTTCTATTTGTTAACATTCAATTTGCAACAGTCATGAGCTAAAAATTGTGTGATTGATGACCAAAAAACTAAAACTATGTATCATTTTCATACACAGGAAAGTCTCAGCCAGGAGGTGCCCGTGGCAAGCAGCCTGACGGAATCCCAGGTTCCTCCCCTCTGCCCTCCAAGCAAAAGGATAAGAAAGAAGAGGAACCTGGAGGGTACTGCGGCACGTAACCCGACCCCTGGTGGCCACGAGGCATTTGGCTGTGTCACAGCAAGCAAGCTCGAACACATGGAGGAGGGCTAACGCACGATCTGTGAGGAAATCATTCTGCAGGCCCTAAACAAGGGGAAGAGGGGCGAACTAACAACTCAAACCCACCTGTGTGAGTTGGACCATACTCCTCCACCACCAACACCACAGCCACCCAACCCACCACAGCAGCATGGAAGGAAGCGTAGAAGGAAGTGTTGAGAGTGATGGCCTGGGTTTGGTGTTGTCTGGCAAAAAACGCAGGCTGTTGTAAGACCACAGCCTCGGGACATATATGTCATCTGCTGCTGCTCCCGATCTCTCGGATTCCTGGACCGTATTGTGCTCCCTATTAAATGGACTCCTCAGGTTACCAATTTTGACAGTCAAATAATTGATGTCTGCCCTGGGGTACAAAGGCTTCACCAATTCCAACTGTTTCTCCAGCGTTATTTTGTTATGACCCCTATTAAATTTCTCATTTTTGTTTTGACAAATACTTGGCTATGTGTTTTACTTCAAAAAGGACAGTTTGTTTGTGAGTAGGCAGGTACATTTCAAAAATTCAATGTCAAATTAACAAAGGGCACCAACATAGTTGTATCTTTGATGTTCAAAAATACAAGATAATAATGGTGTTGTGGTAACTTGACACACAAAACGACCAAAAAATTATGGAGAAGGGGGTTGTGACCTGTACCATACCATTATTTAGAACGCTGACATGTCTCCACCCCAATTAATACAAAACCAGAAAGAGAACAAAAAGCGGGACTTTGCGTGAGACATGTCAGCGCATAAACAACAATTAATTGGTCAGGCTCATATAGGGTTGGCCTGTATCCAATGCAAATATAATAACTGGAAGTCAATAATAATATAAAAAACAATGGGCATAATCACAAAGGATTTACATCAGATATTCATAGAAAATATAATTCTAATTCATCATTCAACATAGAAGAATTAATGTAAAATCAATCAATGGACAAAATAAGTACAAAAAATACAGTTACAGTACAGATAGTTGTTAGAATGTAGGCATCCATAAGTTGTTAACTCAACGCGTTTCTTGGCTTATAACCAATCATCAGGAGTTCAGATGCGTAATAACTAAAAATAAATAAAGTAACGGAGCAGCCATTAGTCTAATGATTGACAGTTATGTACCGAAAAAACAAAAACTAAGGTAGTACTCACAAATTGATGGATAACCATTGAAATGGGACTATCAGGTGGTCTGGGTCTGCAAAGTCTCCCCCGGGGTTGAGGCAAGGACCAGTCCCCAAAAAAACCCAAAAGACTGAGGCCGCCTACATTCTAACAACTATCTGCACTGCAACTGTATTTTTTGTACTTATTATGTCCATTGATTGATTTTACATTAATTCTTCTATGTTGAATGATGAATTAAAATTATATTTTCTATGAATATCTGATGTAAATCCTTTGTGATTACGCCCATTGTTTTTTATATTATTATTGACTTCCAGTTTTTATATTTGCATTGGATACAGGCCAGCCCTATATGAGCCTGACCAATTAATTGTTGTTTATGCGCTGACATGTCTCACGTAAAGTCCCGCTTTTTGTTCTCTTTCTGGTTTTAAAAAAATTATGGAGATCACGAGAAAAAAAAAAAAATATGGAGATCGCTATAAGACAAAAAAAAAGAAGATTATTCTGGAGATCACGAGAAAAAAAAACAACAAAAACAAATATTATTCAGGAGATCACGAGAAATAATAAAAAATATGTTTGTCAGAACTCTGTGAATATCAGCAGCAAAGCAACTTCATTATTATAGCATTAGCAAAGTTTTGTTGGCGGAAAATTTGAGATCCTGCTAGCAAACATTTCTTGGTGGAAAGTCCGACAGCAAATGTTCGATGGAGCATACACACGGTCGGACTTTCCAACAACAAGCTCACATCCAACATTTCCTGTCGTAAAATACGATCGTGTGTACGCGGCATTATTGTTCTAACAGTAAGATCTCTCCTCTCTGTACTTTGATGGAATCAAATCTTAACCTCCCTGACGGTATACCCGAGTGTGGCTCGGGGTTAAATTTCAGCACCATTAGCGGTAACCCCGAGCCACATTCGGGATTACATCTCAGGATCCTGGTGCAGGTTACTTACCTTGTCCCCAGGATCCTGCGATGTCCCCCCGCGCTGTCTGCGGGCTCCGTCCTCTGCCCGAAGCCTCTCTGTGCCAGGCTCTGTTCCCTGCGAGCGTCGCAATGCACAGGGATGGAGCCTGGCGGCAAATTTTAAAAAATGTAAAAATCATAACACATACAGTATTGTAATCTTGCAGATTACAGTACTGTATGAAATCATTTCACATCCCTGAAAAATCTGAAATAATCATGCCGCCAGGGAGGTTAAAAGGGAAATACTAAATGCACAGCAATTTCCATGAGAAACTATTGCAGTTTGGTCTTACCAAACTTCACCAGCAAGTGATGCTGCAAGTGAAATCTGTAATTACAGCTGTGTACTCCTTGAAACTCTGTGAACCGCAGGGGTTGCCCTTCACTTTTGGGACTTTCCCTCTAATCATTGCAAATGATAGAAGCCTAGTACTTATGGATGGTTAACTGATACCTTACATCGGGGTAGGAAACCTCGGCCTTCCAGTTGTGGTGAAACTACAAGTCCCATGAGACATTGCAAGACCATGACAATCACAGACATGACTCCTAGAGGCAGAGGCATGATGGGATTTGTAGTTTCACCACAGCTGGAGTGCCAAGGTTGCCTACCCCTGCACGGTACATCTTTATCCAATCAAATCTCCAGGGTGCGTAGCTGAAATTTAAATTGGAAGGGTACCAAAGTATTCTTTATTTTTAAGCTTTGATCCTCACTGTTGGCTGTGACTCTTGCTCTTATCCAACGGCAGTTTCATCATCGCAGAGCAGACTGCCATTATCATGTACCTGTTATTCCATGTAAATGATGGAAAATGCTTTCCAATTTAAAAAAAAATGAAGTTCGGCTCACAGCTGGACCCTAACTGTTACATTACAGCTGGAGGTTGGGGAAGATATCAAGATCCAGCAAGGGATTAAACTCAGAACTGAAAAATATTTAAAATTGCATTCCTATTTAAAAGGGGTTGTAAACCCTCTTTTTTTTTCTCTTTTTTTAAATAACAAACATATCATACTTACCTCCACTGTGCAGTTCGTTTTGCACAGTGTGGCCTGAATCATCATCTTCTGGGGTCCAGCAACGGCGCTCCCGGCTCCTCCTTGCATCAGTAAACACCCTAGGAGCAGCGCTCTCCTAGCAGGCTCTCGCTCCTGAGTCCAGCATTTGCGTCTATAGACACAGAATGCCGGACTCGGCCCCGCCCCCCGGCGCCCGCGTCATTGGATCTGATTGACAGTAATGGGAGCCAATTGCTGCGCTGCTATCAATCTATTCAATCAAGACCCAAGAACCCCAGGCAGAGAGGGTGAGCATGTCTCTGCCAAGGGAACAAGGTGCTTAGGTGAGTAAAACTGGGGGGGGGGGGGGCTGGGGGTTTTGGGGGGCTGGTTAGTGTCAGAAGTTTTTTCAGCTTAATGCATAGGATTCATTAAGCTGAAAAAACACAAGGGTTTACAACCCCTTTAATGTATAAGTTCACCTTCAGCAACATTTTCCAAAAAGCCCCCTATGCAATTCCATATCCTCTGAATAGTACTTACCAGGGCTCCTCTTTTAAATGCTGCACCTCCTCTCATTACACATGCAACTGTTGGGGAGCCTCTCTGTAAAAACTGCTGGCTCCTCAATCCCCCTCCGTCCTGCCATTCAAATTGCGCTCTCTTCTCCAGCTGAGCTCAACTGCTGCAGCTAAAGATGGAGAGAGTACACTGCAAACAGGCAGTTTGAATTGGCTGGAGTGACCGGCAGGGTGGAGGGGGATCGAGAGGCCAGCAGTTTTTGCTGAGAGGCCCTCCACCACTGCATATTTAATTAGAGGAGGTGCAACATTTGAAACAGGAGGAGCACAGGTGTTTACTATTCAGAAGAATGCATAGGGGTCTTTTTGGAAAAGTCTGAAAACACTTTCAACAGCACAAATGATTTGTCATATTTTCATGCACTTGGTATGGTGTGTGATATGCACATATACTGTACCACATGAATTACCTTTTTACTCTCAGATTCATCACTTCAGCTGATCATATGTTGATTTATTCATTTGTAATTATGCTGAGCTTTAAAATGTATGTAAACACAAAATCTGTTTGCCATCACACCTCACTGTACACAGTTTTTATCAAGAAAATAATTTATTGTGAATCTGTTGCAAAGTTTCTTACTTGGAGATCTTGACAGTAACATCACTTCCTGTTGAGGCTGACAAGGCTAAAGCCAGCCATACATGGTGCAAATTTCTTTCCTGCAAACTCGGGTTGCTGGAAAGAAATATGCTTGATTCCCTCATCAACATAGACAAGGTTGACATGGGAATCCCTCCTGCGGAGTCATTGTATTCTCCTGGTGAGGGGCGGGGGAAGCCATCCCCGCTAGGAGAAAACAGTAATTATTGCTAGTGGCTATACCAGCTGCTAGCGATAATTGCATGTAAGATCCAGCTGGCTGGTCGTACCCAAGTTGATTGATCAACTTGGTACATTCAGCCTGCCCATACATTCGACTCTATGGCTGGGCTATACCACTGCCTCACAATTAGTAGCAGTGCTGTCAGCCTGTGTGCACCTCACAGACTGGCCATGGGACTGTCAATCAGGTCTGCCCATGCTTGCCAGGCAGGCAGAACTGCACAATGCAGGCTGACAACACTGCTGCTAATTGCAAGGTAGAGGCTTAGCACTGTCAGACCACAACAGGAAGTGCTATTCATGGCACGATCTTCAGGTAAGGCACTCTGCAACACATTGACAAATGGATTTGCTTAGGAAAACTGTATACAGTAAGGCATGATGCCAAACATACTGCAAAAAAATAAAAATACAGCTTTAATATATTTTGCTTCAAAAGGGAACAGTTACAGTCATCATGTTCCATAAATGTATAAAACAGCTATGCACATATCTAAACTCTGTTGTTATTACCTCTTTTAAATATAGGGTCATATAACTATCAATGAGTCCATCTTGTTCCAGGCCAATGATAAGACCCACCACGCTGGTAAATGCAAATACTGCATATACTAGAAAAGCAAAAACATCATGATGGTTACAGTAAAGAAAAAACACCACAAGCATTATGGAGACATTTTATAGATGGGTAAAGATATCACACTAACACTGTGCATGCACTTTACAATTACCAAATGATCTAATATTGAGGGATTATCTGCATAAATGAGCAAGTCAACTTGGAATGGTACCTCTGTTACAACAGCGATCAACAATGAAAATCCATATCAGATGATTAATTATTCTTTGCTGGATAGAGACATACAGCCCAATTGCCAAGTGGGACAATGATAGATTGATAGATAGATAGATAGATAGATAGATAGATAGATAGATAGATAGATAGATAGATAGATAGATAGATAGATAGATAGCATATATTGGTACAGATCCCCCCTGTATTTTCCTCCTGTGGCAGCTGAATGTTGATGAGAGGGAGATTAGGAGAAGCCTACTTTCAGCTGCTGCAGGAGGAAAATACAGATCGGTTCCACTAAACTCCACCCCGCCTCTCCTGTCCAGGTTCTGAGGGTCAGCAAGGAAGGATTGCGGTTTACCTGTCACCTACCAGTCCTTGGCGGGTTGCCAACCACAGGATTAGGGTGTGCCCAGGCACACCTGGCACACCCCTTGCGCACGCCTATGGCATTAGCATAGGATACAAGAAGTCATGTGACGCCCTGTACATTTGAATACTAAAAACAAAAAGTGCCATTAGACACTTACTCAAGCACTCACAATGGACTGCTAGAAGGAATTATTCATGCACATGAAGTGGCTGCAAAAAGCTTGCAAGGGATGAGTAACTGTCAACTCTAGAAAAAGCAGTAAAAAGGTTGCAGAGGATTAACAATTGTCATGAAGTTTCTTAAAAATGAAAAACACAACTTCCAGTGTATGATCCGCGGCTCTTGATATAAAAGATCAGGGGAAGATCCACAGAGAATTGCAAACCAGGGACCAAGGCGGTGGACCATGAATTAAAAAATTTATTAAGCATTAGCAAAAACTTACATGGATGGCTTGGTCCACAGTGGAGGAGGTGAGGGGGAATCCACAGACTGTCACAGCACAGATTGGGGGAGACAGCGGGCTGGGTGGTGGTGAGCCGGAGCAGGCAAGCCGCCTGACGGCCAGTGTGGGATGTAATTATCCCTGCACTGAGAAGCCTGGTTCAAGGCAAAGATGGAATGTAGAAGACAGTAGATGATGGCCAAACCTCTTTGTGTCCCTGCACTTTGAGTTGGCTGGTGTTGGCTGGTGGTGGCCGCTTGTTTATCTCTCATGGATGTTTTTAACATTTTTTTTTACTCTCTCTGATCTTTTATTTCTTAATTTTCAATTATTTGATTATATTTTTTATTTTTTTGCTTGAATGCTATTTTTTTACCCTGCATCTGCAGTGGTATGATGCTGGGAAAGGGGCGGGACCCTGAAATGCGTACGCTTACCCGCTGCTATCCCTTGTACAAGGTCTACACAGGACTGTACAGTGTGTAAGGATACACAGCAGTCGCTGCTTGAGGATCGGCTTCTCTGGCGTTTTTCACCTCTATCAGCATCCTATCCTGGTGTGTTGGTCATCAAGATCTCAGCCGCCCCTGCTATCCAGCTCTTTTTTTGTCATCATCTGCGGTCTTCTACATTCCATCTTTGCCTTAAACCAGGCTCTTCGGTGCGGGGATAGTCACATCCCACATTGGCAGTCAGTCGCTTGCCTGCATGTATCCTGCTCCTGATCTGTGCTGTGACAGTCTATGGATTCAGGTTGAAAATAGACACAAGTCCATCTAGTTCAACCAAAAAAAAAAATAATAATGCAATCCCATATACACAATCCTTCACCCAGAGTTGATCCAGAGGAAGGCAAAAAACCCCAGCAAAGCATTCTCCAATCTGCTACAGCAGGGGAAAAAAATTCCTTCCTGATCCCCCGAGAGGCAATCAGATTTTCCCTGGATCAACTTTACCTATATATGTTAGTACCCAGGTATATTCTGTACATTTAGGAAAGAATCCAGAACTTTTTAAAAGCAATTTACTATACTTACCAGCACCACCTCTAGAGGGAGTCTGCTCCACATTTTCACAGCTCTTACTGTGAAGAAACCTTTCCGTATTTGGAGATGAAATCTTTTTTCCTCTAGACGTAAAGAGTGCCCCCTTGTCCTCTGTGATGAACTTAAAGTGAATAACTCAACACCAAGTTCACTATATGGACCACTTATGTATTTGTACATGTTGATCATATCCCCCCTTAATCTCCTCTTCTCAAGAGGGAATACATTCAGTTCCTCTAATCTTTCCTCATATTTAAACTCCTCCATGCCTCTATGTAAAGGGTTAACTACTCAACCTGCCCCACAGGTGATCACTCTCAGCCTGCTGGTGCTTAGATTGTTGTTCTACAAGATGGAAAATCTCTTTACAGAGTGATACAGAGGGCGCAATCAACACAAGGAGCAGCGTTGTCTCTCTGTGACTGGACTACAAAAAAACACCCCTCTCCTTTTCCTATAACAAAGGGTGAAGGTGTTTTGTAACACACAGAGATGTGAACAATTATTTGCTAAGGATAACACACATAAGCTGTTGCATTGATGTGCCCACAAATCCAGTCATATAGAAAATGAGTACTCTCACAGTGTTTACAACACCCATGCAGCGATGCATACAACTGAAAAGTGTACATACAGCCAATTCACTAACAAATGTGGTTTGCTTAGCGTGCTTCAATAAAATGGTGGCCATCTGCACACAGACACCGACTCCCTGTTGCATAAGTGTAAATGAGATGGGTAAAAGATGGCTTCAGCTCCTGTTCTCCACCTGTAGATAACTCCTCCAATACGTTTCACCCTTTTCAGAGTTTACTCATAGAGCCCTCTATGAATAAGCCCTGAAAAGGGTGAAATACGTCTGAAGATTTCTCTACAGGTGAAGAACAGGAGCTGAAGCCATCTTTTACACATCTCATATACATTTATGCAACAGGGAGTTGGTGTCTGTGTGCAGATGGCCACCATTTTGTTGAATTCTACTCGAGCCTGACAAGCCAATCCTGTCTGTCTTGCACCAGTCTATTCACATACTGATCTGACTGACATAGGTTTAGGGGGTATTTGAGCGGTACTATTTTCATTGTTTTTCTTGGTGTGTTGCCACAGCTGCTTGTTTTATTATCTAATGCTCATACCTGGTATGCTCCTGTGTGTCACCATTGTGTTTTAAGTATTAGTACAGTTCCCTAAAAGGAGTCAGAAGGTTTTGTTCCATTATTATTCACCTCTGAGAAAATTCCAGAAAAGATCTTTTGTAACCTGGCAGCCTGGAATAAACTAAAACGCATTCCTACTGTGAGTTTTCTCTGTGAGGTGACACATCCTGTGGATCTTGTTATGTCAGCAAGTTGCCATCCTGTCCATAAAGACTGGGACTCAGCAGGTATGTCTTTTGTATAAAACATTTGAAAAGCTGTGTACACACGACCGGACTTTTTGACCGGACTGGTCCGATGGATCAAATCCGTCGGGCAATCCGACCGTATGTGGGCTTCATCGGACCTTCAGCGAAGTTTTTCTTTCAAAAATCAGACGGACTTTAGATTTGGAACATGTTTCAAATCTTTCCGACGGACTCGAGTCCGGTCGAAAAATCCGTTCGTCTGTATGTTAGTCCGACGGACAAAAAAGGACGCAAGGGCAGCTATTGGCTACTGGCTATGAACTTCCCTATTCTAGACCCTTCCTACATCATCATATTCAAACCAACGGGCTTTCGTGTGTGGGCAAGTCCGGTCATTCGAAAGTCCGTCGTAACTCTGTCGAAAGTCCGTCGGAAAGACCGTCGGACCTTTGATGCTGAAAAGTCCGCTTGTGTGTCCGCTGCATAACAGAACACTAAGCAGCACACTCTCCAGTATCTGAATGTATGATAGCTACGTGATGGAGACTCTAATGACACAAGATCATTTCTTGTGATTTGAAAATAATACAAACAGTGTCTGGAAGGTGAACCCCTTGGCATCGATGACAGTAATCAGCAAGGTCTGAAGAACAGCCATAATATTATTATTTTTTTAATATAAATTTATATAATTATTTCATTTATTTACTAGATTAATACGATTTACTATGTTAAGAAACATTAACAAAACATAAGTTAAGACGGTTTCGTAGGTATACATACCATAAAACAAAGGATCCTTGGGTGGTTTCTGAATGACAAGCAGACGGGATAATAATGCGATGACCACTAAAACCACAGCACCAGAAACTATAACCGGCCAGGAACTGGAAAATACAAAATATTTGACAGATAAATGGACATTTACACAGTTGCTAAGATCGGTGCTGTTTAAAAATACATTTTTATTTTATTGTTAATTTTTTATATAAACATGACCCATAGAAGTAGAGGTGCAGATTGGTAAACCCATCATAAATTTAGCGCGCACAAACACGAACCATTGGACTTGCTAATTACCAAGTTTTCCTTTTTTTCCCTCATTAAAGCAGGGTATACAGTCTGGGTGTGGGCCACATAGGTGTTGCAAGCACTGGGTTCTAATTCATAACAAATCAATGCCTTAGGCCTCGTACACACGACCAGTTTTGCTGTTGGAATAAACTCTGAAGGTTTCTCAGATGGAACTCCGATGGAATTCCGCCCAAGCTGTCTTGCATACACACAGTCACACCAAAGTCCAACCGTCCAGAATGAGGTGACGTACAATACGTACGACGGGACTAGAAAAAGGAAGTTCAATAGCCAGTACTGGTCCGTCGGAACAGCATACAGACGAGCAGTTTTCCCGATAGGAATTGGTTCCGTCGGAAATATTTAGAACATGTTCCATTTCTAGGTCCGTCAGAATTTTCGAAAAAAAAAAGTCAGATGAGGCATACACACGATCGGAATAGATGATGAAAAGCTTCCGTCTGACTTTTTCTGTCGGACATTCCACTCGTGTGTACGCGGCTCGTACACACACGATACGAAAATCAGAAGGGAAAATTAAGAGGAGCGGTCTGCGGATTTTCGGATCGTTAGTACAGTGCTTTCGACAGTCGATTTGACTTTTTCGTCAGACAAAAGCTGGATGTGCAGGCTATAACATTTTTGTCGACACAAAAGTACAAACACGCATGATCGGAATCAAGGAACGACCGGGAAGAGTTCGGTCTTGTAAACTACCGTCCGTAATCTAGAATTAACATTCATGACGCGGCAATTGATGAAATGTCGAAATGCAGCGCATATTCTCATCTTCTTTAATGGGATAATAATGAAGCTGCTTTGCTGGTGATACTGATGTAGTTGTGCCAAATGTATTTTAAAAGGCATTTGTTTTGTAGTGATATAAATAATATTAATATGGTGGTTGTTGTTTGATTTTTTTTGGGAAGTTACCACAACACCATTATCCCGTAGTTTTTAAGATCAGAGATAAAACTATGTTGGTGTCCCTTGTTAATTTTCCATTGTGTTGTTTTTAATGTAACTGCCTACTCCCAAACTGTCATTTGAAGAAAAACACACAGCCAAGTATTATTCTACACAATTATTTTATTTTACAGAAAAAAAAATGAAATGTAATTAGAGATGCTATCTGCCATCCAAATAAAAATAACTTAACAAAAAAGTGTGAATCAACGCTCATCAAAACTTCTACTAACATGAAATTAGCAGAAGGGGCCCAAAGGGTGGCGCTTGAGAAATGAACTTCCTCTTTATACTCTCATAGTACGTCACTATGTTCGTGTTTATCGAATGACAATTTGCGGATTGTTAGTATGCTAGACAAAATCCTGCACACGCCCGTTTGACAAAAATCAGACGCTCGGTCGTACAACAATCGAACCATGTGTACGATGCTTTACAGTGCAGCTCTGCCAGGCGACTTCAGTGCAACTTTGAAGCAACTTCAGGGAATGCCTGGCTAATATTACTGTAATGTCAGATTCAAATCACATCAATTATGATTAGGAACCGACTTGGAGGCGACTTCCATTAAAGTCTGTAGCCAAGTCCAGAGCCACTCCAGGCCTAATGGTGCCCTCCAAAGTCAGGGACAGCTGACATCCTTCTGTGTAGGGTGGGTTACCAGGCATGGTGGGTGCAATGTAAGGTAAATTAATGGGCGCCAGACACATCTTAAATGCAAAGAGATTTATTTTCTCTTGAACAGAACTAAGAGAGGGTTAGGGCCAGGACACCCCTTAGTAGTTGCAATGTTAATAAGCAGACTCCAAGACTTCTATAGGTAGACAGCCATGCAGGGAAAGGCACCCAGCTGGACACCACGTCTGCATGTGTAGAAACGCTGTCTCCTATGGCAACAATCTTGAACAGTTTCTAACAAAGTTGTAATGAACTCTTTCACTTCCTCCACAATCTCCATTTTAGATCTTCACTCAACTGAGCTCCCAGTCTATCACTTATGCCGCATACACACGATCGGACATTCCGACATCAAAATCCTGAATTTATTTCCGACGGCTGTTGGCTCAAACTTGTCTTGCATACACACGGTCACACAAATGTTGTCGGAAATTCTGAACGTCAAAAACGCGGTGACCTACAACACGTACGACAAGCCGAGAAAAATTAAGTTCAATAGCCAGTGCGGCTCTTCTGCTTGATTCCGAGCATGCGTGGAATTTTGTGCGTCAGAATTGTGTACACACGATCAGAATTTCCGACGACGGATTTTGTTGTCAGAAAATTTGAGAAACAGCTCTCAAATTTTTGTTGTGGGAAGTTCCGACAAAAAATGTCCGATGGAGCTTACACATGGTCGAACATTTGTTGTCGGAAATTCCGATCGTGTGTACGCGGGATTAGACCCGCTGATCCACTGCCACTGGATCTCCTGAGCTCTTCCAATCTTCTCACTGAGTGTCTTCCTCAAGCATCACCGCAGCATCCCTGCTGGGTCCTTAGCTTGGCACTCACAGACACTCTTCAAGCTTCACCCCACTGGCCTGCTCGGCCCCTGGCTTGGCACAGAATAATGCTCTGCAAGTGTCACCTCCACTGGCTGGGTCTCTGGCTTGACCTCTGCTTAAGTTTCCCAATTCTTCACCGTCCCCAGTTGGCAGGGGCATTGCTAGGTGGCAAAAAGACCTTAGGCTTCAGCCCGAAGTCTAAGGCACCGGTCACCGGGGGGGGGGGGGTTGTGTGGCTTACCAGTGCCCATCAGTGCTGACCACTAAACTCACCTGCCTGCCACTGACCTACCTGATCTACATACACTGATCTCCCTGACTTGCATACACTGACCTACATACACTGACCTACATACACTGACGGTAGTGACCTACATACACTGACGGTAGTGACCTACATACACTGACCTACATACACTGACGGTAATGACCTACATACACTGACATTTACATACACTGTCTGACCTACCTCAGCTCAGCCGTGGTGTGCGGTGTCACAGCAGCCAGGCAGTCAGTCAGTCAGTCGTCAGAGGAGGAAAGGAGAGCCGCCCGCCCGAGCGGGGATTGTAATTGTAATACCCACCTTCTGGAACCTGCAGTGCCTATGATGGAGGTCACACGTCCCGCGGTCCCAGCATTGGACCAGTGGGACGTCCATCATAGGCGTTGCAGGCTCCAGAAGGCGGGACATGCTATGGCACTCGGCCGCGCTCGGGATCAGATCGGTCCTGGTGCTCGCCGCTAACAATGGAGAGCTGCATGCCTGAGACTCTGGGATTTTCGGGGCTCCAGCCCTCCAAGCCCCACCCTCCCAACGCTCCTGCCGGTTGTTGAGAATACTGGTGGAGGTACCTGCTTCAGTTACTCACAGTGGCCCCTGGTAGTAAGGTGGATGGTCTCTTAGTGGCGACAGCTTCCCCTCTACCTCCGACCACGACAGGTTCTCTGGCTGGCAGAACCGTTACTTCTGGTTGGATTGCAAGCCGCAATCCCAACCCTGCTCTGCTCTCTTGCTTCTGGATAGGCCCTCAGACAGCCTAGCAGCCAGATGTCCTCGGGATGGGCCTCAGGTCTCTGGCCTAGCAGCCTGGGGCAGCACAACACACGTCCACCCAGACAGCCGTCCAGGTGGCACAGAACCCCGAGCACCTGACTCCACCCAAATAAATAGGTTCTCCCAGCAGGCCAAGGGACCCAAGAAAATCCCTGCCCATTGGCTGAAACACCCCATTCATTCCTAATCTGTCCTTGCAATGCCCTTGTGTTATTTAATGTCACCAGATACCAGCCACCTATTGAGAGAGGAGAGAAGTGCAGCAATTCCAGAATTAGGGTGAAATCATTTCATCTCCTAGCAATTGGCCATGGCAACTATCACTTGGCAGATAAATTTAAGAACAACCCTGCCTAAACATCAGGGTACTACAAGTCTATGGGCACAAGTCAGATAGAAGTCGCCTTGAAGTAGTACAGAAACCGTTTCTATAGTCGGAGTGACTTCAGTAGTGCTAATTAAGACAGCTCTCATTGACTAAAATGGGATTTCCCATGTCATGCAACGTGTGGTCTCACAACTTGCGGCAGTGTGAACTGAGCCTGACACACATATCAGTTTACTGTAGTAATAATAAGGATTATTCTTGATTCTGACTGAATGCAAGCTTTCATATACTAGTCATAGCCATGACAATTTTCTCTTAACTACTTATAATCAGAGTTCCATCACAAAAATGATCAAATAGACCAAGGCAACTCTATAAATATATAGTTATATAGTTTTTAAGGCTGAATTAGACCCCTTTCACACGGGCTGGATATGTTTTTGCCCAGCAGGGAGTCAGTCCGCTTATCTCCTGCTGAGCTGAGAGGAGCAGCTGGATGACAGGTCATGTAGAGCATTATTTCTGGTTGGGAATTCCACCATTTGATTTATGAAATTGTTGTACATTACATTCAGGAAACAACAAGTCGTAGTTTAGTGCATAGTTCTGCTTCCCCACTCAATATCAGGATAGTTGAAGTCCCCTATGAGTATAACATTGCCCTGCTTTCCTGCCATTCTAACTGTGAACAAGACAGATCTCCTAATAATCCTTAAAGTTAGGGGGCCTATAAGTATACACCCACAATTAGTTTACCATTTGTTTTATCCAATAATGTATATATTTATATATTACCATGATTTATCCATGTTTGCGATCACTATCTAATTGAAATTGCTATGAAATTGTGTATGGCCAGCAATTCTTTGTGATCAGCCAAAACAAGAATAATGATAGAAGTGCAACATCCATAGTGCAGGTATATGTCTTATTTGTCATACTAAAATGGATCGCTTGCTAACTGTAATCAACCACTCTTAAAGTGGTATGGATGTGGCACTGTTAAGAAGTGCATTGGTGACTATGTATTTTTACTAACAGTGTAGGGTAGAGGCACGGGATTGTCCAGTGTAGTTCTGCAATTTGGTCACCAGGTATCACCACAGGTAACTGAGAGCAAGCGCAGGAAACCTTGCATTTAGTTGGCAGTGTAAGCTCATAGTTAGCTACTAGAGGCCCTCATTATAGCATCAGGGTATGATCTTGGGAAGTGTCATCCCAGCCCATGTGTGGGACATCTTGGGAAGTAGGGCCCTGTTATAAATAGTTTGGTTGGAGTCTGCCTGGAGTTTGTAGTGGGTAGTGTCTGAAGCACCAAGCTACAGTAAGGATGTAGTCTGTGAGGCTCTATCTATTGATATTTCTTCTAAGGGAAGTAGCAGGAAGAGAAAGTTGCAGGACTATTGGAACTACTTGCATCCCTGGTGAGTGTGATATAGGACTCTGGCAAGCCCCTCCCAATAAGAATGGACTCCTTGACTCAGCTCTCATTTCGTTATGGTTTACTCTATTGTGTGCAACCTTATGGAGATGTGCTGTGACACTTGGGATACCTAAATAGTTTAAAGGCTTTCGTTATTTGTATGCTTCCTTCCCAGTGCTGGGTAAGGCTGCTATTGGGGTCCACTGCTGTAAAGCAAACATGGGATGTACTACTTTGCTGGTTAGGCCAGGCGGAGAGGGAGTCTCCAATGGTGTGCTTTGATTATTAGCAGGGGTGATTGGATTCAGAAGATTTTTTCCAGAAAATTGATTAAAAGTTGCTTAATGAATTCACATCAACCCTCAGTGTCATCTGACCTTTTAGGTGTTCATAAGCCTATGAATACAGCTTGTCATTATCTGTACAGTAAACACAGCCTGCTATGCACACAGTATGGATCATGGCACAGTGCATCTCAGCGGTTGGCTGTGTTCTCATGTGAAGACACAACTAAAACATTGCTGGGTGCTGTGCACGAAGATGCTTTTGCCTATGTTGAGGGTCACTAAATGGTTGTGCACATGGACAGTCATTCTGATTGGCACCCAAGTGTACCTACCAACAGATGTGTGTTGCTATATGGGAATTGCAAAAGGCTGATACAAGTCCAAATCGAATTGCATGCTTTTAAATAAAACATTTAAGGATGTATTAATGAATACAGAACTGCATTAATCTCTGACTTTATATCTGCCTGATATTCAGCTTTAATTCTTCTCACACACCGATAATAGGTTCAGTTGAATAATGTGAATTTTCATTATTATTCAGGTGGTGGATTATTTATAGCTTTATAGTTTATGTTTATTACTGTGTTTTTTAAAATATATTTATTTATTTATATATATTTTTAATATATGTTTATATGATTATTATTTTATAACAAAATATTTTGTAATGTTGTTTTCTATTATTTATTAATTAAATAATTTATTTATGTGTGTCAATTCCTGGATTTTGCCCAGAGACCCTATTGCACTTTGTACAGACTTTGGTGTATGGGTGAATTGCCTTCCTTTGTGGGTACTAACATCCATGTATATATTCTTATTGGCCTACACGCTAACCAAAATAATTAAATAGGACAAATAAAATGCCCAATTTATAATAACATTGTGGTCTTTTCTCCTTAAGTCATACACCATTAAAACAGTATTAAATCCAAAAGACAAAAAGTATTATATACTGCAGCTTACCAATTCTCAGATGTGGTGGCTGCATTCATTCTTTTCACCTGGTGATCCAGCCAGTAAGTCTGTTTTTCAACTACCTTTAGCAGACCATGCTGTCTAGCAAAAGTAGCAGTTAGTTGAGACGATTCATTTAATATTATTAGGGGGGCTTACAGTGATCAGCTTTTATTCATTTATGAAAAACCTTTGACCTCAAAGGGAAAAAAACTGCTGCTATAGATACATAAAAAATGTTAGCTGGGGATCAGCTTAAATTTGTTAGTCCAGTCCATCTAAATTTGCTAGTCCACCTAACACTACCCTCTTCCCAAACTGACCATGCTGCTGTTCAAAGGTGTCCCGTTGCTCCTCCATCCGGAATGCGGACACCCTATGACAGGAAGTGTGTAACTGGTCAAATTAAGACAAAAAAAAAGGAAACTAATGCAGTCTCCACATTTAAGAAATGGTAACTGTGATATATTATATATGGTTCTTTATTTTAATACTGCTTTAGGCTGGGTTCACACTGCATGCCAATGTGGCTCACAGCAGGGGTCCTGTGAGTCCTGGTTCACCATTTCAGGTCCGATTTCAGCCTAAATTTTTGGGCTGAATTCAGATCTGAAATGGACCAAAAGACGCACAGAGTTCCTGCGCAAATTTGCACCGGAGCCAGTCACAATCTCTTGCTATTGCGAATTGGATGTAGAAATCCCGCATCCAATTCGCAATAGTGTGAACCCGGCCTTAAGTGTAAAATAACATCTGTAATGTTGGGGGTTGTTTAGCTTAAGTGTAGAGCTCACCAGTGAGTGGAGACTATGCCAGTTGTGCCATTTAAGGGCCTGTTGGCCTACTTTTCAGAAAGAAAAAAGATCATACAATCTAAGTTTCCCACACAGGGGGTTTCCATCATTAACACAAAATAATGTTTAGCCTCCTGGTGCTTTTTAGCAGCACCACTGCTCAGACCTTGTGCTTTGGTCTTCCTGACCATGTAACAGTGTCCCTGTATTCACTTGCAAACACTGTACCACAGTTAGCACTCTTCTTCCACGGCTTTACTGAAGCTCCAGCCTACAGGCTTGGGCCCACTGTTCTATCACAGACTGCACCATGCAGCCCTCTGGCTTCTCACTTACACACCTGGACTCCTCGGGAGGTTGGAGACCAGAACCCTGGTCCTGTCTCCACAAAAAGCCCAGAACCCACCTGCACAATCAGTGTCCTGGTTATTCCTAAAACCTGGTCCCAGGATTGGCGATTTCCTCACACTATGAAACCTCCAGGTCCCAAACCAGATTCTACCAACCACGAAGTAAACTGAAAAAACAGTTTCCTCCAAATTACACAATCATCCTGGAGCCCCTCAACCTGTCTTGTTGAGAATCCTGGGTGACAAATACCATGACAGGGAAGCATACTGTCACACATCTTGCAAATAACTCTGAAAAATATAACTCAACTTAAAGGAGAAGTCCAGCCAAAGTTTGTTTGGCTGGACTTCTATGAATTAGAGGAGTGCAGTTCATTTTGCACTCCTGTGACCCATTTTCAGCAGAGAGCGGGCTGAAGTCCACTCTCTGTTTACGTCACTGCTGTCAGTCCACCGCGTCACCATGACCACAGAGTCCAGATCCGCCAGGTGCTTAGACTGACACCCAGATCAGGCTCTCAGCAAGCCGCTGAGAGCCTGAGCCGGCCGCCCTTGTCCCCTCCACAGCCCAGCCCATCGCTCCAATGAGCGAGGAGAAGGCAGAGCAGAGAGCAGCACAGAGACAGTCTACAGCTTTCTGCTTGGGGAGCTCTGAAAACCAAGCGATTGGCGGTGTTCAATCGCTCGGTTCTTAGTGCAGAGGCGCCGGGGGACAGGTGCAGCATCGGACCAATGCTGCATTCACTGAGGTAAGTATGATTCCTAGGGAAAAAAAAAAAAAATCGACCAACCAAGCCTTCAATTTCACCTCATGTTGAAAAGAATTTTTACTGGCTGTAAATCTTCTTTTCTTTCCAGGTCACAGATCATGCACATTTCTTTTTCGATTATATTTCTCACACGATTCTCCCATCATTGATTCGAAATTTCTAAGATGCCCAATCACTCAAATTTGATGGCCGCACGATAAATTGTTCATTGCTGAAGCCCACTAATGGTGTGAATTTTTTTTTTTAACAAAGGTAATGGTGTGAAATTTGGAAGAAAATTCCTAGCTACGATTTTCGTAAAAAATATGCTTTTGGAATTCAACCCATATGGTTTGCTTTAGCCATTTAGTGGTTAAAATTGTATTTTTGTAACCTAAAGTAAATAACAGGTTTAATTTTGAGGAGATAACTTAAAAGCTGTTTTTATGTACTTATTGGTTTATAAGTGTATTTCCAAAGAAGAGGATAAGAAAGCCTTTCCAAAAACCATCTGTGGCCATTTCTTATGGTTCTTGGAACATGCAAATTGAAGTACATTATTATTATTATACGCAATTTATATAGCGCCAACAGTTTATGCAGTGCTTTACAATGTATAGGGGAGACAACACAATTACAGTACAGTTCAATACAAAAGGGACAGGAGGGCCCTGCTCGTAGAGCTTACATTCTAGCTTACATTACATTAGCGCTTAGTAATAAAAATTATACATCTATCGTTATTGGAGCTTTATAAATGTCCTCTAGTTTTATCACTCTTTAACCACTTGCCGACCGCCTAACGCAGATATACTGCGGCAGAATGGCACGGGCAGGCAAAATCACGTACCTGGTACGTGATTTGCCTCCCGCGGGCAGGGGGGCGCATCGCGTCCCCACCGGTGCCCGAGGTGGTCGGTTAGGGGAGCGATCCATGCTGAGGGGGAGGCGACTCATTCGTGGCCACCCCCTCGCGATCGCTTCCAACGAATGACAATCTTCCTCTGCCTCTGTAATGTAAACAGCGGCAGAGGAAATGATGTCATCTCTCCTCGTGTCGGTCTTTTCGTTCCAGCGCCGAGGAGAGAAGACATCCAAGTAAGTGCACCAACACTACACTAACAGTAGAACACTCTAGGAACACATTCCACCCCCCAGTCACCCCCCCCCTGCCCCCCTTGTCACAGTGACACCAATAGCAGTTTTTTTTTTTTTCTGATTATTGCATTGGTGTCATTAGTGACAGTTATAAGTGGTAGGGCAGTTAGTGTTAGCCCCCTTTAGGTCTAGGGTACCCCCCTAACCCCGCTAATAAAGTTTTAACCCCTTGATCACCCCCCGTCACCAGTGTCACTAAGTGATCGTTTTTCTGATCGCTGTATTAGTGTCACAGGTGACGCTAGGTAGGGAGGTATGTATTTAGGTTCGCCGTCAGCGTTTTATAACGCCAGGGACCCCCATATACTACCTAATAAAAGGTTTTAACCCCCTGATTGCCCCCTACTTAACCCTTTCACCAGTGATCACTATAATATAACTGTTACTGGTGACGCTGGTTAGTTAGTTTGTTTTTTATAGTTTCAGGGCACCCGCCGTTTATTACCGAATAAAGGTTTAACCCCCTGATCGCCCGGCGGTGATATAAGTTACGTTTTAGGGTCGGATAGGGTCTGCGTCGCCCCAGGCAGCGTCAGGTTAGTGCCAGTACTGCTAACACCCATGCACGCAGCATACACCTCCCTTAGTGGTATAGTATCTGAACGGATCAATATCTGATCCGATCAGAGCTATACTAGCGTCCCCAGCAGTTTAGGGTTCCCAAAAACGCAGTGTTAGCGGGATCAGCCCAGATACCTGCTAGCACCTGCATTTTGCCCCTCGGCCCAGCACCAGCCCAGCCCACCCAAGTGCATTATCGAACGATCACTGTCACTTACAAAACACTAAACACACATAACTGCAGCGTTCACAGAGTCAGGCCTGATCCCTGCGATCGCTAACAGTTTTTTTGGTAGCGTTTTGATACAGCTGCTAACAGTCAGGAGCTTTTTTGCCTGTGAGTCTCACTAGTGTACCACTAAATTTAGAGCCCAAAATGGCAAATCGAAGGTACACTAGTGAAGAGGCCTACACGTTTCTGAGCATGACAGATAGTGAAGAGGAAGTCACTCATCTGTCAGATTCAGGCTCAGAATACGATCCTGTAGAGGACAGTGGCTCCATGACAGATAGCTCTGACGACAGAGTTGTGGTCCCCGCCAAGGTCAGGTGTACCAGACCCCAATCTTCTTCTTCTGTCATTGATGTGCAAGAACCGCAGGTCCCTCGTATGGAGCAGAGCAGTACTAGCGCCGCCATTCCTTCTGGTGAACTGGCAAGCACCAGCGGCCTAGTACACCCTGGTCGTAGTCAATCCAGCACTGCAGTAACACTTGGTGACGTGGCGAGTCCCAAAAGTGCAGTTCAAGCTGGTTAGGTGGCAAGCACAAGTAGTGTCCCGCTGCCACCAAGAAGACGAACACAGGTCCGTCGTGCCCATATTGCGCTTCCTGCTGCATTCGCAATCCTAATTGGGAACCCACCACTTCTGCAGCACCCGTACTTCCCCCATTCACTGGCCAAGCCGGCGTTCAGGTGGAAACAGTTGATTTCACGTCACTTGATTTTTATTCGCTGTTTTTCACCGAAGATCTCTATAGATCTATTGTGGACAAAGCAATTTGTACACTGGTCAACACATCGCCACTATTCCCCAGTCCTCCCGTGCCAGAAATTGGAGACCAATTACGGTTTCCGAATTTAAGCTCTTTCTGGGCCTTTCCCTCAACATGGGCATAAATAAAAACAGTGAGTTGCGGTCATATTGGTCCACTGACCCAATTCACCATATGCCCTTATTCTCTGCCTCCATGACCAGGGCACCATACGAGCAGATCTTGCGGTTCATGCACCTCAATGACAATGAACTCTGTCGACCCTGGATACGATCAGCTCTACAAAATTCGGCCCCTCGTAAACCACTTCAACCAACGTTTTGCAGACTTGTTTACTCCCCATCAAGTTGTCTGCGCTGATGAGTCCCTGATTAAGTTTTCTGGCCGCTTGTCATTCAAACAGTACCTTCCCAGCAAGCGTGCCAGATACGGGGTCAAGATGTATAAGCTCTGTGACAGGGCCACAGGCTATACATGTCGTTTTATGGTTTACGATGGAAAAGATAGCCCAGTAGAGCGACAAACTGCCCTGACTACATAGGAAGCGCTGGCAAGATTGTGTGGGACTTGGTGTCACCCTTATTCGGAAAGGGGTACTACTTATATGTGGACAATTATTACATGAGCATGCCACTTTTTAGTCACTTGTTTGATCAGCAGATTGGAGCATGTGGCACCGTGCACCTAATCGCCAGGGCTTTCCCCAGCGGCTTGTAGATTCCCGTCTTAGGCTGGGGGAGAGAGCCTGCTTCAAGTGTAATAACTTGCTATGAAGTGGAGGGATAATAAGAATGTTTTCGTTCTTACCTCCCTTCATGCAGACACGATGGTCCAAATTACTATGGCGACTGGTGTTGTGGAGAAACTCCTCTGTGTCCACGAATATAACCATAATATGGGAGGGATGGACCTCAACGACCAGTTGTTGGTGCCGTACCTAATTGCCCGTAAGGCCAGATGCTGGTACAAGAAAGTGTCTGTTTATTTATTTCAATTGGCTTTGCTGAACGCTCATGTGCTATACAGAGCTTCAGGACGAACTGGATCCTTCCTTAAATTCCAGGAAGAGATCGTCAGAGCCCTTCTGTTTCCAGACGGTGCTCCACCTCACCTTCCCCAACCAAATGCAGTAAGCCGGCTGCATGAGAGGCATTTTCTTTATGTCCTCCCGAGTACTCCTACCCAACGAGCCCCCCAAAAAAAGATGTTGTGTCTGCAGCAAGCGCAGATATAGGCGTGACACCCGCTATTATTGGCCCTCCTGTCCTGATAATCCTGGTCTTTGCATTGGTGAATGTTTTGAACTCTACCATACACTAGTTGAGTATTATGCCCTGTACACAAGGTCGGACATTGATCGGCCATTCCGACAACAAAATCCATGGATTTTTTCCGACGGATGTTGGCTCAAACTTGTCTTGCATACACACAGTCACACAAAGTTGTCGGAAAATCCGATCGTTCTGAACGCGGTGACGTAAAACACGTACGTCGGGACTATAAACGGGGCAGTAGCCAATAGCTTTCGCCTCCTAATTTATTCTGAGCATGCGTGGCACTTTGTGCGTTGGATTTGTGTACACACAATGGGAATTTTCGACAACGGATTTTGTTGTCGGAAAATTTTATAGCAAGCTCTCAAACTTTGTGTGTCGGAAATTCCGATGGAAAATGTGTTCCGACAACATGGTCCTAGCACACATTTTCCGTCAGAGAATCCGACCGTGTGTACAGGGCATTAGCGTAGGGTACAGCACTGCACAGACTAGGCACACTTTCACAGGGTCTCCCAAGATGCCATCGCATTTTGAGAGACCCGAACCTGGAAACCGGTTACAGTTACAAAAAAAAGTGAAAAAAAAACCACAAAAAAATATAAAATAAAAAAAAAAAAAAAATAGTTGTCGTTTTATTGTTCTCTCTCTATTCTCTCTCTATTGTTCTGCTTTTTTTTACTGTATTCTATTCTGCAATGTTTTATTGTTATTATGTTTTATCATGTTTGCTTTATAGGTATGCATTTTTTTTTTACTTTACTGTTTACTGTGTTTTATTGTTAACCATTTTTTTGTTTTCAGGTACGCTATTCAGCTGCAGAGCGGATTTATTTATCTTGACAGCAACAGCGTTTGCTCCCACGATACATAAAGCCGTGACTCCAGCGCTGTCGGAGGTGATATATGCCGAGGCATGGGGGCAGCAGGGGCGGAGGAGCGATTTGCTCCTACCTTTTGTGGGTGGATGCCCCCATGCTTCGGCATATATATATTTTAGGCACAGGTTGCATTAAAAAATGTTTTATTTTTTACTATGTTTTTTTTGTATTTGCTTTGCAGGTATGGTAAGTCTAATGCCCTGTACACATGGTCAGATTTTCCGACGGAAAATGTGTGATAGGACCATGTTGTCGGAAATTCCGACCGTGTGTGGGCTCCATCACACATTTTCCATCGGAATTTCCGACACACAAAGTTTGAGAGTTTGCTATAAAATTTTCCGACAACAAAATCCGTTGTCGGAAATTCCGATCGTGTGTACACAAATCCGACGCACAAAGTGCCACGCATGCTCAGAATAAATTAAGAGACAAAAGCTATTGGCTACTGCCTCATTTATAGTCCCGACGTACGTGTTTTACATCACCGCGTTTAGAACGATCGGATTTTCCAACAACTTTGTGTGACCGTGTGTATGCAAGACAAGTTTAAACCAACATCTGTCGGAAAAAATCCATGGATTTTGTTGTCGGAATGTCCGATCAATGTCCGACCATGTGTACGGGGCATAAGTGTTATACTGTAATCTTACTTTGTTTTATTAACCATCATTTGCTTAGCAGGTACGGCATTCAGTTGCAGTGCGGATTTATTTATCTTAACAGCAACAGCTAAATCCAAAAAAAGAGCATATATGCCGAAGCATGGGGGCAGCAGGGGCGGAGGAGCGATTTGCTCCTACCTTTTGGGGTGGATGCCCCCATGCTTCGGCATATATAAACGGTGCATGTATGCCCATCATTAGAAGTGGATGAAGGGAAGTATTCTAATGGTGGCCATACCCACCGATTAATCTCTTTTTTTCGTTCAGCCCACAGGCTGCATGAAAAAAAAGTTTACAATATATGCCCAACAAGGAGCAGCAACGTACTGGAATGGTTATACCAGAATGATGCCTGCAGGTTTAGGTATCATCTTGGTATCATTCTTTTCAGCCAGCGGTCGGCATTCATGTAAAAGCAATCCTAGTGGCTAATTAGCCTCTAGACTGCTTTTATAAGCAGTGGGAGGGAATGCCCTCCCCCCCACCGTCTTCCATGTTTTTCTCTGGCTCTCCTGTCTCAACAGAGAACCTGAGAATGCAGCCGGTGATTCGGCCAGCTGACCATAGAGCTGATCAGAGACCAGAATGGCTCCAATCATCTCTATGACCTAAGAAACCAGGAGCTACGAGCATTTTATGACTTAGATTTTGCTGGATGTAAACAGCGCCATTGGGAAATTGGGAAATTATCACACCGATCTTGGTGTGGTCAGATGTTTTGAGGGCAGAGGAGAGATCTAGGGTCTAATAGACCCCAATTTTTTCAAAAAAGAGTACCTGTCACTAACTATTGCTATCATAGGGGATATTTACATTCCCTGAGATAACAATAAAACTGATAAAAAAAAGAAAGGAACAGTTTAAAAATAAGATAAAAAAGCAAAAAAATAACAATAAAAAAAAAAGCACCCCTGTCCCCCCTGCTCTCGCGCAAAAGCGAACGCAAGCGTCGGTCTGGCATCAAATGTAAACAGCAATTGCACCATGCATGTGGGGTATCGCCGCGAAGGTCAGATCGAGGGCAGCAATTTTAGCAGTAGACCTCCTCTGTAAATCTAAAGTGGTAACTTGTAAAGGCTTTTAAAAACGTATTTAGTTTGTCGCCACTGCACGTTTGTGCGCAATTTTAAAGCATGTTGTGTTTGGTATCCATGTACTCAGCCTAAGATCATCTTTTTTATTTCATCAAAAATTTGGGCAATATAGTGTGTTTTAGTGCATTAAAATTTTAAAAAGTGTGTTTGTTCCCAAAAAAATGCGTTTGAAAAATTGCTGCGCAAATACTGTGTGAAAAAAAAAATGAAACACCCACCATTTTAATCTGTAGGGCATTTGCTTTAAAAAAAATATATAATGTTTGGGGGTTCAAAGTAATTTTCTTGCAAAAAAAATGTATTTTTTCATGTAAACAAAAAGTGTCAGAAAGGGCTTTGTCTTCAAGTGGTTAGAAGAGTGGGTGATGTGTGACATAAGCTTCTAAATGTTGTGCATAAAATGCCAGGACAGTTCAAATGACCCCATTTTGGAAAGTAGACACCCCAAGCTATTTGCTGAGAGGCATGTCGAGTCCATGGAATATTTTATATTGTGACACAAGTTGCGGGAAAAAGACAATTTTTTTTTGCACAAAGTTGTCAATAAATGATATATTGCTCAAACATGCCATGGGAATATGTGAAATTACACCCCAAAATAGATTCTGTTGATCCTCTTGATACCACATGTGTGAGACTTTTTGGGAGCCTAGCCGCGTACCAGACCCCGTAAACCAAGCACCGCCTTCAGGCTTTCTAAGGGTGTAAATTTTTTATTTCACTCTTCACTGCCTATCACAGTTTCGGAGGCCATGGAATGCCCAGGTGGCACAAACCCCCCCCCCCCCCCCTCAAACGACCCCATTTTGGAAAGTAGACACTCCAAGCTATTTCCTGAGAGGTATAGTGAGTATTTTGCAGACTTCACTTTTTGTCACAAAGTTTTGAAAATTGAAAAAAGAAAAAAAAAAAACATTTATCTTGTCTATCTTCATTTTCAAAAACAAATGAGAGCTGCAAAATACTCACCATGCCTCTCAGCAAATAGCTTGGGGTGTCTACTTTCCAAAATGTGGTCATTTGGGGGGGGGGGGGTTGTGCTATCTTAGCATGTTATGATCTTCAAAACTGTGATAGGTAGTGAGGAGTGAAATCAAAAATTTTCACCCTTAGAAAACCTGAAGGCGGTGATTGGTTTTCGGGGCCCCGTATGCAACTAGGCTCCCAAAAAGTCCCACACATGTGGTATCCCCGTACTCAGGAGAAGCAGCAGAATGTATTTTGGGGTGTAACTCCACATATGCCCATGGCATGTTTGAGCAATATATCATTTAGTGACAATATAAAATATTCCATGGACTCAACATGCCTCTCAGCAAATAGCTTGGGGAGTCTACTTTCCAAAATGGGGTCATTTGGGGGGGGGGGGGGGGGTTGTGCCATCTTGGCATTTTATGGCCTTCAAAACTGTGATAGGTAGTGAGGAGTGAAATCAAAAATTTACGCCCTTAGAAATCCTGAAGGCGGTGCTTGGTTTCTGGGCCCCGTACGCAGCTAAACTCCCAAAAAGTCCCACACATGTGGTATCCCCGTACTCAGGAGAAGCAGCAGAATGTATTTTGGGGTGTAATTCCACATACTATATGCCCATGGCATGTTTGATCAATATATCATTTAGTGACAACTGTGCAAAAAAAAAAAGTTTGTAATTTTCCCGCAACTTGTGTCAAAATATTCCATGGACTCAACATGCCTTTCAGCAAATAGCTTGGGGTGTCTACTTTCCAAAATGGGGTCATTTGGGGGGGGGGGGTTGTGCCATCTTGGCATTTTATGGCCTTCAAAACTGTGATAGGTAGTGAGGAGTGAAATCAAAAATGTACGCCCTTAGAAATCCTGAAGGCGGTGCTTGGTTTTCGGGGCCCCGTACGCGGCTAGGCTCCCAAAAAGTGCTCAGGAGAAGCAGCTAAATGTATTTAGGGGTGCAATTTCACATATAACCATGGCATGTGTGAGCAATATATCATTTAGTGACAACTTTTTGTAATTTTTTTTTTTTTATCATTATTCAATCACTTGGGACAAATAAATTAATATTTAATGGGCTCAACATGCCTCTCAGCAATTTCCTTGGGGTGTCTACTTTCCAAAATGGGGTCATTTGGGGGGGTTTTGTACTGCCCTGCCATTTTAGCACCTCAAGAAATGACATAGGCAGTCATAAACTAAAAGCTGTGTAAATTCCAGAAAATATACCCTAGTTTGTAGACGCTATAACTTTTGCACAAACCAATAAATATACGCTTATTGACATTTTTTTTACCAAAGACATGTGGCCGAATACATTTTCGCCTAAATGTATGACTAAAATTGAGTTTATTGGATTTTTTTTTATAACAAAAAGTAGAAAATATCATTTTTTTTCAAAATTTTCGGTCTTTTTCCGTTTATAGCGCAAAAAATAAAAATCGCAGAGGTGATCAAATACCATCAAAAGAAAGCTCTATTTATGGGGAAAAAATGACGCAAATTTCGTTTAGGTACAGCATTGCATGACCGTGCAATTAGCAGTTAAAACGGCGCAGTGCCAAATTGTAAAAAGTGCTCTGGTCAGGAAGGGGGTAAATCCTTCCGGGGCTGAAGTGGTTAATGGAGTGATCTTTTGTGCTTGAAAACCATGCACCTCTGTGTAATGGGGATTTCCAAGAACTCTACAGAAATAAGCACTAAAACTAAATGTATTAGAACATTTGGCTTGGCCATATATAATATGACCTTTGCAAATCACCCTTTTAGCCATTTTGATTTTTTAAGCCTAGTTGACAACCATGTCCCTGTTTAACGTGGTCAGTGTCAAACGGAATGCTATTCTATCTCCAACTCAGGCAGCTGATGACAGATGAGTATGGATTCATAGTGACTCCTCTACAGAAGATGAATATATGAATCAGAGATCATGGAAAGGTCTACAATTGGGGTATAAGGTACCAAAAAATGATTCTAAAACAATGTATTTGTTATGCATTATCCTACTGGGATAAAAACGCAATTAAAACCAACTTCTGTCTATTCAGTGAGGTTCTTTTTAGCTAATATTACTACGCTTTATGTAATAGGTGTATTCCACTTACCCGTTAACTGTAGACACATAGTTGAAAAGGTAAGTGACAGGAATGGCAGTTAAGGATAATATAAATACACCGGTTGCAGCAGGTGCGCTCATTATGGTAGAACTTGTCCCTCCTTCAGGAAAGCGGCATCTCCAGCTCAGAGGATGGTGGAGTTCACAATGTGGTGCACCTCCTGAAACAGCTGCTCCATGACACTGCTGCCAGCTTGCTATGCCCTCTGCATTATATGAAACCCCCTAGAAAATCTTCTCAGTTCTCTTCCTTTGGATGCAATGCTTGGTGCTCGGCACACACAAGGTTACACACACAGGACACCCGAGCCTCCCCTTGTTCTGTGCAGTGACACAGCTGACTGCTGTTTTCAGAACACAAGCTGCTTCGAATTCCTACAGCGAGTGGCTGGCTCAGGCCAGTGCCAGTACAACAGATTCAGAAAGCTGTGACCTCATCTGATTGAGTAAACCTGGAGCAAATCAGCAGCTGAATCAACATGACATCATACAATTATGTGCAGTCTTTCAGCAAAATGTACAGTTTTTTTTTAATTAAATTTTAATAAATGCAAATGGAAAGAGAACTAAAAGTGAATAATAAAGCTGCATTTAGTCAACCCTGGAAATTAATGCCTGGTACACAGCAGGCTAAACGAAAAAAAAAAAAAAAACAGAAGAGCTCACAAGGAGCTTGCTGTACTAACTATGCAATGTTAGTACAGTAATCTCCATGCTGAGCTATTGTGTTCTGACACTGCCCCTAGCCCCACCCCCACCAGGACACACTGGTCAGCACTCGCAGGTATTGGCTGCAAGCACTGATCGGATGCGGATCGGCTGCTGTTTTTCCAGCATGCCCCAACAGGCTGCTGTACACACTGGCCAAATGTCACCTGGTTTCTTTTGAAATGGCTGATATTCAGCCCTTGTGTACCAGCCTTAAACAATAAGTGCAGTTTCAGAGTACGTGCACTTATCCTGTTTGCCCCTTTAAGCTGACCAAACAGACCCTCCCCCTCCAGATATGAATACTTGCCTGCAGCCTCCAGGGATTGTTGACAACCCATGCTGGAAGTCCCCTGTCTCCTGAACGAACCTGCACAGTTAAGCCCCATAGAAGTCCATGGAGATGGAGGTAGATGGGCCCCTTAGTAAGAACACAAAGGGGGTGATTTACGAAAGCCGTGCTCCATCAGTAGAGGCACACGGCGAGGCGCAAAGCACATTTCCATATTTACGAAATGGTGCGCTGGTAACAGTGCCATACCCCATTTACTATAGCAATCTTGGCGCACGGGAGAATGCAATCTGTGCGCCACTATGGACATGGCGCATCTCTAATTCAATATTGAAGATGGAGGTGCCAATATTATGGGGTGATGTGAGGAAGTTTAGTAACAACTACCCAAGTAACAAATTTGCCCAAAATAGAATGAGAAAGTAACTTTTTCATAGAAAGCCTGCTGTGCCTGCAAGTACGTTTAGAACTGCGTGAGATCAATGTAAGCAGTGCGCATGCGCAAGCGGCTCTTGCTCTCGTTCACATGAGTTTGTTCACTGTGCGGCCAAAATCTTAGTAAATGTTAAGCAACGTACATGCAATTGCATAGGTGGAACGGGAGCACCTCTAAACTTGACACATTTTTTTTTACGCTGGTTCACCTATATGTATTTATAAGGAGATTTGCACATAGGTCATGCTAGCATGTTACGATGCCAACATGTGACATGCACCTTGTTAAAATTATCTAAAAAGTCTCTCGCTCCTCTAGCTCCTCCTAAAAGGGCATTTAACCTTTCCCCTCTAATGCATATGATTTCCTTGGGCTAGCTTTTGCTTTTAAAGGGGAACTCCACACTCCATTCTCCAATGCTCTTGTCTCCCCCCCCTCTAATTCCTTGGATTTCCATGGGCTAACTTTTGCTTTTAAAGGGGAACTCCACACTCCACTCCATTCTCAAAAGGCTGTGAGCTGCCTTCACCAATCCAAACCACATCCTTTTTCAGAGCATACAACAGGGCCAGCTAGGAAAGGGGCGAGAAGAGCGATCGCCCAACCCCCTCCTGAACCATATAAGGCCACATGCACTCAACATAGCTGGCTGCCTTTGGGGCATGTTGGGATCAGCCCAATACCAACCACAAAGCACCTTGTACCCACTAGTTTAAAGGGCCTTTCCACATTCCATAAAGCCCCCTATCTGCAGCCCCCCACAACCCCAGCCTAGAGTTGTGTGGAAGAGGCCCCTGTCCCCCTGAATATGGGAACAAGGTGGTTGACTTTTGGGGTGCCCGAACCCCTCCTGCCCCCAAGCATCCACCCCCTTTCATGGGCTAGCTTGCTGTGTGTTTGGCTAGGGGTTTGTTAGTGTGTGGGAGGGGCACAATACTTTTTTAGTTTGGGGTGGTATTTTTCACGTGGGGGTTCTCATTTTAAGCCTAAACAGACCCAATCGGCCTTGTATGTATTGGGGGGCAGGCTATTTTTGTTTTGGGTTAAAATCTTGCAGCTGCAATGTAGATTTGTACGTTTTCTCTAAAGCCGTACATCTTTGAAGCAGCATTTTGGATACATGCTACAGATGCACCACTTTACAGGCAGAGTAACCCCCCCTCCCTCCCACAAGTTACTAGCTTTTAAGCAATTTTGCATTTTTAAAGGCACTTCTCCTTGTGTCGTTTTTGGGGTTGTCCAAATTGGTGATATTGATTTATGTCCCTCAGGGTGCAACCTGGGCCCCCATACCCAATAACTAGAATATAAGCCAGTCAAGTGGGGACTAGCAAAATTAACAATTAACTTCCCATAGACTGCAATGGTATTTGTTATATAACTTTTGCCCATGTTAGGCTCTTTGTTTGCCCCCCTGAACCGGGGGGGGGGGGGGGGGTGTTTGTGACATGTGTATTTCCTCTTTATATTTTGTTATGTCTTTGCAAAACAGATGTGTTTTAGAGCAAGTATTTTTTACTTGTGTTTATTTTTTTGGGGGGGGATATTTGTGCCTGAAATATTTTTGATGTTGTCAATATGTGTCGTTTGTAGGTTGTTAGTTTCACTTTGATTTAATTGTCAGTGCTGCATTATTTTGCAAAATCTTCCTCAAGATGTTGTGACTAAAATGTTTAAATCCTTAAGAGACTGTCCGTTTGTGGGCGCAGTCCTTTTCACTCCTGTTAGTTTCCTCTGCCAAATGGTCAGACCTCAAAACCATATTCTGTTAGTGTCTCAAAGTAACATGCATGTGTTTTTTGCTTTCTTTGCTCTTTTCCAAGTCCTGTTTTGTTAGAATAAAATTTTGTAGCAAATTTTTATGTTATGTGTTTTAAGTGTCAGTTAGTGTCTGATTTATCTGCTGCAATATCACAGTCACTGATCACCGCCATTACTAGTAAAACATTTTTTTAAAAATCCCATAAATTGTAGACCCTTTAACTTTTGCGCAAACCAATCAATATACGCTTATTGGGTTTTTTTTTATATACCAGAAGTATGTAGCAGAATACATATTGGCCTACAATGATGAAGAAATTCGATTTTTTATATTTTTTTTATTGGATATGTTTTATAGCAGAAAGTAAAAAATATTGTTTTTTTTTTTTTTCAAAATTGTCGGTATTTTTTGTTTATAGCGCAAAAAAATAAAAACCACAGAAGTGATCAAACACCACCAAAAGAAAGCTCTATTTGTGGGGTAAAAAAGGACATAAATCGTATTTGTGTACAGTGTTGCACAACTGCACAATTTTCAGTAAATGGGGGGGGGTTAATCTTCCGGAGGTCAAGTGGTTTACTAATTACCGTAACTGAACTTTTTATTTCTCCATCAGCTCATGCCCCTGAGTTATTACTTTTTGTATTACTTATTTCTTCCTTATAGATTGTAAGCTCTAACGAGCGAGGTCCTCTGATTCCTCTTGTATTGAATCATAGTTACAGTAGTACCTGCACTATCTGCCTCCATTTTTTAAAGCGCTGCACAAAATGCTTGCGCTATATAAATCCTACATAATAATAATGATGATGGTAATAAAACAGTTAACTGTTTCTGTTTCTACTATAATGTTATTCAGAAAATAAGCCGGTTGAATAATATCAAATAAGTAGAGTTATTTTAATGCTTTACCTAACTTTTACTTCATTTTTTATTTACTGGCTTCAGATGTGTTTTCTGAAACCTCACGTTCCTTTTCCAGTACTGGATGAACCTTCCACCAGACATAATACAATTTGTTTTGTTTAGAAATCAAGTTATTTATATGCACAGCAATTTTTGGTGCATGAATTACTTTCAAAGAGGCATGGCTATTTTGTTAATCATATAATCATAGGATTATAGGCCCAAAATATAGCACTGGAAAAATAGGACAAAGGTCAGATGTTGGCATGAAACTCACTTATGCTCAGCTTTTCAGATTTATTAATAAATAAAGTATATTTGCTAATGACATGGTAGCTTGCTTTAGAATTAGAAAAATAAGGGACATTTAAAAGCTTAAGGTAGTATTAAACCCTCACCGTTTTTTAGCTTAACACATTGAGCAAAATAAAATAAACATTTCCCAGTAAACTATTTAATATTCTTACTCTGGTACTTGCACTGCAAGACTTGCAAACCTGCTGACTCCTACTCTCTGTGTTGCTTCTATGAACATTCCCTCTACACAGGAAAGGTAGAAGCTTTCTGGTGAAAGCGTTTGATTCCATGGACCCCCTGGTATATTTTGCCCTGTGCCCCACTGTGTTTCCTCGGCTCCACTATCCCACCTGTGGACCCGGGACCCACGTGGCAGGTGTTGCTGAGTACAGGGGAGGAAGACTAGTGAGTGCCCATTCACTGATCTACCCCAAGCTATTAAGAACTCATTAATGTCACCACAAAGCTTCTAATCCACTCCCTGGTCATCTCCCGCCTCGACTACTGCAACTCCCTCCTCATTGGCTTACCTCTAAATAGGCTATCCCCACTTCAGCCCATCATGAACGCTGCTGCCAGGCTCATCCACCTCACAAACCGCTCAGTGTCTGCTATACCCCTCTGCCAATCCCTCCATTGGCTGCCACTCAGTCACTGAATTAAATTCAAGATACTAACTATAACTTACAAAGCCATCCACAACCTGGCCCCCAGCTACAACCTAGTCTCAAAATACCAACCTAATCGTTCTCTTCGCTCCTCCCTAGACCTCCTGCTCTCAAACCCCCTTGTCACCTCATTCCATGCTCGCCTTCAGGACTTCTCCAGAGCTTCTCTCATCCTCTGGAATGCTCTACCCCAATCCGTCCGATTTTCTCCTACTTTATCCACTTTCATACGATCCCTGAAAACTCATCTCTTCAGAGAAGCCTATCTGGCCCCCACCTAACAACTGTACATTTATCCTCTCAATCAGCACATCACCCACAGTTATTACCTCTTATATCTCTTGACCTTCCCTCTTAGATTGTAAGCTCTAAGGAGCAGGGCCCTCTGATTCCTACTGTATTAAAGTGTATTGTATTTGTACTGTCTACCCTCAAGTTGTAAAGCGCTACGTAAACTGTTGGTGCTATATAAATCCTGTATAATAATAATAATAATAATAATAATAGTGATGAGGATTTCCTTATTTGCGGTTTCTGATCCCACAGCAACCAGGGAAGAAGCTAATAGAGTACAATATGCGCTCCATTAGCTTCAGTGTAGTGCATCAGGGACATCCTGATCCTGACCCCTAGTGTCTGATTAAAAAGAACATGTCAAAGTAAAAATGTTATCACATCAGGAACTATTATGCAAATACGCATGAAAATGCAGCTCCAGATGGGAACAGGCATCAACTGACATCTGGAGCGAAAAAAAAAAAAAAAGCTACACTATAATGAGTCTCGCTGTCTTAACCCCACTTTGTCCAAGTTTTTTAAGCTGCAACCACTTCCCTGCAGATTCTGCCCCCCCTGCAACTTATTTTTATTTATTTTTTGTTTATTGTTTGTTTTCTATTTAAATATGTTTTTTTTGTTTTGTTTTTTTAACATCCCAGGCAGTCAGAAGTCAGTTGTATTCAGGCATAGCTTTCTGTTTTTTTTAAAAGGTATATTTGAATGGGTTCTGTTCAAAACTGGATGTCTTGTCCATAAGGCATTGCATGGATGTGGCCCAGAGTACCTGAAGGAAAAATTCATCAAGTATGTGCCTACCCAATCCTTGAGATCAGCGAACTTGGCCATATTGAAGATTACTAAATTCAAAAAAAAAACATGCGAAGGGAGAACGAGTGAAATACAAGGAGCTGAATTTTGGAACTCCTTGCCTCTGAAACTGAGACTTGAGAATGACTTTCTGAAATTCCGAAAGAAATTGAAAACCGTACTTTTTGTACAAGCTTTTGGAGTCACCTAATTTTAATGGGGTGTGATGGACAGACCCCCAGACTTTTATTCTGTATGTTGTCATGCTGGTATGTTGATACCCCTAAGGTTTTTTAATGTCAATGTCTTGTGTTTTGTGCATCGAGGCCTTCGGGTAAGACTGCGTAGGTTAAGCATTTTAATAAATAAATAAATATAATTTTACTTTCTTTTTTAACTTCAAGTTAGCAGTGTACTCTTGTCAACTAACAAAAAATAAAAAAAATACCATGAATTACGTCAAAATAGATGTATAAATAGAATCATCAGACACCAAAAGATTAATAATAATAATCAATATAGGTCCAAAAAAAGCCCTTTAGCAATTCTCGTGTTTATTGCTTGTAACTCAGTGCTCTACCAGAATCAGTGCAGTGCTCCACCACCAGTAAGAATGCTCACTCGCTTGGAATGTGGACCTATGTACAGTGAGGGAAAGAAGTATTTGATTTCTTGCTGATTTTGTACATTTGCCCACTGACAAAGAAATAATCAGTCTATAATTTTAATGGTAGGTTTATTTTACCAGTGAGAGACAAAATAACAACAAAAATATCCAGAAAAACACATTTCAAAAAAGCTATAAATTGATTTGCATTTTAATGAGTAAAATAAGTATTTGATCCCCTATCAATCAGCAAGATTTCTTGCTCCCAAGTGTCTTCTATACAGATAAGGAGCTGAGATTAGGAGCACTCCCTTAAAGGGAGTGCTCCTAATCTCAGCTTGTTACCTTTATAAAAGACACCTGTCCACAGAAGCAATCAATCAGATTCCAATCTCTCCACCATGACCAAGACCAAAGAGCTGTCCAAGGCTCTCAGGGACAAGACTGTAGACCTACACAAGACTGGAATGGGCTACAAGACCATCGCCAAGCAGCTTGGTGAGAGGGTGACAACAGTTGGTGTGATTATTCGCAAATGGAAGAAACACAAAATAACTGTCAATCTCCCTCGCTCTGGGGCTCCATGCAGGATCTCACCTTGTGGAGTTTCAATGATCATGAGAACGGTGAGGAATCAGCCCAGAACTACATGGGAGAATCTTATCAATGATCTCAAGGCAGCTGGGACCATAGTCACCAAGAAAACACATAGTAACACACTACGTCGTGAAGGACTGAAATCCTGCAGTGCCCACAAGGTCCCCCTGCTCAAGAAAGCACATGTAAAGGCCCGTCTGAAGTTTGCTAATGAACATCTGAATGATTCAGAGGAGAACTGGGTGAAAGTGCTGTGGTCAAATGAGACCACAATCAAGCTCATTGGCATCACCTCAACTCGCCGTGTTTAGAGGAGGAGGAATGCTGCCTATGACCCCAAGAACACCATCCCCACCGTTAAATATGGGGGTGGAAACATGCTCTGGGGGTGTTTTTCTGCTAAGGGGACAGGACAACTTCACCGCATCAAAGGGACGATGGACGGGGCAATGTACCGTCAAATCTTGGGTGAGTACCTCCTTTCCTTAGCCAGGGCATTGAAAATGGATCATGGATGGGTATTCCAGCATGACAATGACCCAAAACACATGACCAAGGCAACAAAGGAGTGGCTCAAGAAGAAGCACATTAAGGTCCTGGAGTGGCCTAGCCAGTCTCCAGACCTTCACCCCATAGAAATTATATGTGGAAGGAGCTGAAGGTTCCAGTTACCAAACGGCAGCCCTGAAACCTTAATGACTTGGAGAGGATCTGCAAAGAGAAGTGGGACAAAATCCCTCCTGAGATGTGTGCAAACCTGGTGGCCAACTACAAGAAACGTCTGACCTCTGTGATGGCCAACAAAGGTGTCATGACCTTGCAGTAATACATTCATGACCTGTCTGTCTCTTACCTGGTCTGTGTATCAGCCTTGAGGCTTGTACTCTCACACCTGCATGCTTAAGTAATCTTCCCTCTGTGTGGCTCCACCCTAGCCTCAACAGGAACCACTATTTAACACCGTATTCTCCAAGCCTGCCTTGCCGTACAATATTGTGTGTTTGGCTTCCTGTTTGCCGTGTGCTCTAAGTTTGTCTCTGTCTCTGTTACCGATCTTGGCGTGTTCCTGACTATCCCTGTCTGCTTGTGACCCTGACCTTTGGCGTGTTCTCGACTATCCCTGTTTGCCTGTGACCCTGACTTTTGGCGTGTTCTCTGTTATCCTTGTCTGCTAGTCGCCCTGACATTTGGCTACCTCCTTACTATCCCTTGCTGTCCTGGGCTACTGTTTCCTCTCCATCCTCCTGTAGCCTACCGTGAGCGTGAGCTGGGAGACCCTGGGGGAACACCTGCTGGCTCTTAGACTCCGCGCCCTGGGCAATATATGCTCTAACTCACTGTGGGATTCGTGTTGGTGCTCCAGGGGACCTGCCTTCCTGAACCACCCCGAGTTCCATCCGCAGCAGTCAGCCTTAGGGTCCACTATCATAGCGGTGCACTCCTGACCCCAACGGGGTGCATCTGTCACCTGGATACAGGTGACCTGACAAAAGGTTTTGCCACCAAGTAGTAAGTAATGTTTTGCGAAGGGGTCAAATATTTATTTCACTCATTAAAATGTAAATCAATTTATAACTTTTTTGAAATGCATTTTTCTGGATAATTTTGTTGTTCTGTCTCTCACAGGTAAAATAAACCTACCATTAAAATTATAGACTGATCATTTCCTTGTCAGTGGGCAAACATACAAAATCAGCAGGGGATCAAATACTTTCTTCCCTCACTGTAAATATACACCTTATCCAAACATCTATTGATATCTCCAACCCAGTAGGTACTGGTAGACAGGTCCCCTTTAACCACTTTCCGACCAGCCGCCGTGATTATACTGCGGCAGTGCGGCACGTTCCGGCGAATCGCCGTAGATGTAAATCGGCTCCTTTAAGAGTCATAGCAGATGCGTGCATGCCACTGGAGACCCGTGCTGCACAGCGGGGGACCAGGTGCGCTGGCCGGCGGCCGCGATGTCCGTCAGCCACCCGCGATCTCGCGAACGAGAGCCAGGACGGGGGTCTGTCAATGTAAACAGACAGATCCCAGTTCTAACGGGGGAGGAGAGAGAGATCTTCTGTTCCTAGTGATTAGGAACAGCGATCTCTATCCTCCTCCAGTCAGTCCCACCCCCCCCACAGTTAGAAACACCTCCCAGGGAACACATTTAACCCCTTGATCGCCCCCTAGTGTTACCCCCCCCCCCCCTGCCAGTGACATTTACACATTAATCAGTGCATTTTTATAGCACTGATTGCTGTATAAATGTCAATGATCCCAAAAAAGTTTCAAAAGTGTCCGATCTGTCCGCCGCACTGTTGCAGTCCCACTAAAAATCACAGATTGCCGCAATTACTAGTAAAAAGAAAAAAATAATAATAAAAATGCTATACATCTATCCCCTATTTTGTAGACATGAAACCATTTGCGCAAACTTATTGATATACGCTTATTGTGATTTTTTTTTACCACACATATGTAGAAGAATACATATTGGCCTAAACTGATGAAGAAATTTTTGTTTTTTACATTTTTTTTTTTGGATATTTATTATAGCAAAAAGTAAAAAATATTGGGTTTTTTTTCAAAATTGTCACTCTTTTTTTGTTTATAGCGCAAAAAATAAAAACCGCAGAGGTGTTTAAATACCACCAAAAGAAAGCTCTATTTGTGGGAAAAAGAGGACATCAATTTTGTTTGGGTACAGTGTTGCATGACCGTGCAATTGTCAGTTAAAGCGATGCATTGCTGTATCACAAAAGATGGCCTGGTCATTAAGTGGGAAAATCTTTTGGTCTGTAAGTGGTTAAATCACTGGCAGGTCTCTTATATTTTTTAACGTTTTAAAATCAATAAACTGTATTACACTATCGGAGCCTTTTTCTTCCCTGGCTGAATTACACTATCGGAGCATTTTTTAATGGCTGAATTACACTATCGGAGCATTTTTTAATGGCTGAATGGAAGAATGCCTAGGATATAAAGGGGACCTGCCGGTAATGTAAATGGGACCTGTCTACCAGAACCTATTAGGTTGTAGATATCACCAGATGTTTGGATAAGGTGTATTCTGACCTGTATATTTACATATGTCCACGTTCCAGGTGAGTGAGCATTCTTACTGGTGGTGGGGCACTGCACTGATTCTGGTGAAGCACAGAGATACACTATATTGTCAAAAGTATTGGGACACCTGCCTTTACAGGCACATTAACTTTAATGGCATCCCAGGCTTAGTCCGTAGGGTTCATTATTGCATTGGACCACCCTTTGCAGCTATAACAGCTTCAGCTCTTCTGGGAAGGCTGTCCACAAGCTTTAGGAGTGTGTCTATGGGAATGTTTGAACATTCTTCCAGAAGCGCATTTGTGAGGCCAGGAACTGATGTCGACAAGAAGGTCTGTCTCGCAGTCTCCGCTCTAATTCATCCCAAAGGTGTTCTATCATGTTCAGGTCAGGACTCTGTGCAGGCCAGTCAAGTTCCTCCACCCCAAACTCGCTCATCCATGTCTTTTATGGACCTTGCTTTGAGCACCAGTGCGCAATCATGTTGGAACAGGAAGGGGCCATCCCCAAACTGTTCCCACAAAGTAGGGAGCATAAAATTGCCCAAAATGTCTTGGCATGCTGATGCCTTAAGAATTACCTTCACTGGAACTAAGAGGCAAAGCCCAACCCCTGAAAAACATCCCCACATCATAATCCCCCCTCCACAAGATGATTTGGACAAGTGCACAAAGTAAGGTGCATGTAAAGGCAGGCGTCACAATACTTTTGACAATATAGTGTACGTGCAATAAACATGAGGATTGCTAATGGACCTTTTTTTAACCTGTTATGATTATTTAACTTTTTGTGTCTGATGATTATATTTACACACTTATTTTGATGTAATTCATGGTATTGTATTAATTCTGACTATATTTTAAGTCACTATGTACACTGCATGTTTTGGAGTAGCGCAACACTCTATTTGTTAGTTGTCTTTTGAGTGTGGGAACACAATATTGGTGTTTGCTGCAGCTCTAATATTTGCTTGATTGTTGTGGTTTTTGCATTTTGTATTTAGTGTACACTTGTTGCTGACACAGGCAAAGCTGCGCATCGTTTACAGCATGTCACCCTATACTTGTGCACCATTGGTGCGGGCAACCTATTGTATTAGGGTGTGCACTCCAGAGCACAAACACACATGCATGTACACTATATTACCAAAAGTATTGGGACACATGCCTTTACATGCACATGAACTTTAATGGCATCCCAGTCTAAGTCCGTAGGGTTCAATATTGAGTTGGCCCACCCTTTGTAGCCATAACAGCTTCAACTCGTCTAGGAAGGCTGTCCACAAGGTTTAGGAGTGTGTCTATGGGAATGTTTGACCATTCTTCCAGAAGCGCATTTGTGAGGTCAGGCACTGATGTGGACGAGAAGACCTGGCTCACAGTCTCCGCTCTAATTCCTCCCAAAGATGTTCTATCGGGTTGAGATCTCTGCAGGCCAGTCAAGTTCCTCCACCCCAAACTCCATGTCTTTATGGACCATGCATTGTGCACTGGTGTGCAGTCACATTGGAACAGGAAGGGACCATCCCCAAACTGTTTCCACAAAATTGGGAGCATGAAATTGTTCAAAATATCTTGGTATGCTGACGCCTTAAGAGTTCCCTTCACTGGAACTAAGGGGCCAAGCCCAACCCTTGAAAAACAACCCCACACCATAATCCCCCCTCCACCAAATGATTTGGACCAGTGC